>NW_015633189.1:713967-716653 GCF_001515625.1 Sinocyclocheilus rhinocerous
CTTTTAAGTGTGACAAATATGCAAAAAATAAAAAAAAACAGGAAAAATATATAGTATATATATATATATATATATATATATATATATATCTATAAAATAAAAAATATAAATTATAAATAAGTAAAATACATTTATTAAAATAATAGCTTAACATATATACATACACATACAGAAATAAATAATATTTATTTGTTTGTCTTTGCTAATTTATGCATTTCTCTTTATTGCTTTTATCCCATAAAATCCCATTTAAATGGATCTTGTGATAACATTTGGCCTTTCACCATTACAATAATGTGCTCACATTATAAACCTTCTAATTTCAAGACTCCTGAGGTCAAATGAATCATGACTGTAATACTAAAACCCAAGCCATCACACTCACAGGGAGAAGTTTTCTGGGAGGAAGCAGCGGTTGCGGAGAAGCCCGGCCCACAGCTGGACCCCTACAATCCCAAAGATGAAGAAAACAAAGAAGCAAAGCAGCAGCACAATGCCATGTCCAGCTGGCACTGCCGGCCCTCTTTGTGGAGCGTGGGGATGGAGGTGCATAGACGCACGCCATTCTCCCGTGGTTGAGAACAGATAAACGGGTTTTCATCATCGTTTTCTGTGTGGTAGTAGTTGTGCAGGTCTAGACTTGTAGGCCTGTACAAAGGATAAAATAAGAATTACTTCTTAAAATAGTGAGGCTTTCAAGCTTCAAAAATGGCACAAAAGAATGCAAAAGCACACAAAAGTATCATAAACTATAGCCTTCCACTTAATGTGATAATCAGAGCAAAATTTCCAGACTGGATCACTGGATCAGGGCAGACTGAGTCAGTAAACTGAACTTGTGAGTGAATCATTCAATGTGAATGGGGTTAACCTGGTAACTAAAAATACGTACGTCAGAAGATTTGTTCATGAAAAACAAAAAATTCAGTGGGTTCCTCACACAAGGCTTATGTATGCTTTAGAACGGTGTTTCCCAACCTTTTTTTTGTCGCGGCACCCTTTGGAAATTTTAGAGAGTGTCCAGCAGAAGCGTTACCAGGATCCTCATGCCTGCAACACAATGAAACAGCAGCTGTAGTATTATTTCATTCCTCGGTCACATACAAAAACATTGTTGTAATAATAAAAAGATACTGCCACAAGCATGTTGCTCTCGTAAAACATGAAATTATAGCGCTATAATGCACTGAACAAACTGTTGCTCTCTTTCATGTTTATAGAGGCTCATTGTAGACCTACAGTACAAATGTTTATACGATCCAGTAAAAATCTCTGCTGATATCCAGTTTTTCAGACACTGCTGCTACCCTGGCTTCTCCAATATATCTGCCCTGTGTCAAACCACAATGCCAGCTGACTGGAGCATAAATGATGAAAATAATTTCCTGCTCAGGGTTTGGCGGGTAATTGGTGGAGCAGGGTAATCCAGCTGGTGCTCCCTGGCAGCCTGCAGTCTGTGGGTGATAACTGTGGCCGGCTGTAATTTCCACATTTGGAGGAAGAGTGAGTGGCGATAAGCAGTGAGGCATTAACAGGAATGAATGACAATGGAGGATCCGTGTCATCACATAAAATGGCTCTGTGCTGTGTGGGTTTACAGAGCTCAGTATTGTGCAGATGATGCATTTCTCAAAGCCATCGTCTGCGAGACTGGTTTTAGCCCCTTAAATTCACTCTTCTCTAATGAGACGCCCTGATGGAAACAAGGCCACAAAATATATATATATATATTTATTTATGTCTGGGAATTTAGGAAACGCTGTGCCGTTTTGTGAGTGTTTATCAGCCTGTATCTATTTACTTGTAATTAGGAAGTGGTGAGTTCAGAACGACAATCGAGCTCTCTGAGTGTTTCTTCCAATTACGAAGCATTTCTCGTGGATAATCCACTGCTCTGAGATTTCTGCACAGAAAATCACTTCCTAACTTCGGTCATTAGTGACTCCAAATGACTGTGGAGTTCACCCTAGCACAGCAATTCAGCTAAGCTAGCCACGTCAGGGCTTAACAAGCATTGAATCAGTGACAGTGACACATATCCGTGTCCCTTACAAACTGAAAGGTAATTCCCCACAGGAAGCCAGGTGTATTTCCTGGAGAAAATCACCTTCCTGAATTTAGGTCCTTTAAGAAGCCTGACAAATGGAACGCCAGGCCATGTGAGTTTCCTCACAATACAATAATTGACTGTCTGAGCAGGAGGTTGAGCTAACTTTAGTCTATGTTCTTCGTTAATGTCACTAGTCAACTCATTTTATGACTTATATTTCCAAAATATGTTTAAAACTCAAGGAATTGTTTAATTTTCTAAAATATAGTGTAGTGTACACTACACAAAATGTGAAATATTAGATTCAACTGTCACATGGAATTTACTACTTAGCCGATTGGCTGAGCTTCATGAACAATAATGGCAGATTTTAAGGGTACTTTCACACCTGGCTCGTTGTTTCGCAGCCTGGCACGTTTCCCCCCTTAGCTCGGTTCGTTTGGGCATATGTGAACATGGCAATCGTGCTCGGATCCGCGCCAAAACAATCGGTCCGAGATCACCTGAACGAGGTGGTCTCGGCTCGATTGAAAACGAACTCTGGAGCGGTTCGGTTGTAGTGAGAAAGCAATCCGATCTAACGGACCAACGAACCAGGCTATATCACAATGTATAATGGGTAATTACGTAAGTTCC
>NW_015633189.1:717579-724248 GCF_001515625.1 Sinocyclocheilus rhinocerous
GGGATAATACATACACTCATAGAGCGGGATAATACACACACTCATAGAGCGGGATAATACGCAGAGCGTCACACCACGTGAAAGTGAAACCTGAGCGGTTAACTAATTTTCGGCAGCCGGAATTTCGGCGCATCTCTAATTATTGGCGACATCAGAAATGGATATTATATAATAGATGCTTTTTTGAATATTTTAGCAATTTAAAAATATTAAAAAAGGATTTTTTACACGGCACCCCTGCTCTCGACAGACGGCACTACTTTAGAAGACTTGGAATGAGTCATATGGACCTTTTATGGTTCTTTTATTACTTTTTTCTCTCATTTTGCAGCTTGAAAGTCCTATTCCTCATTTGCTGTCACTGAAGTGCAGAGTAGCCAGGATATTTTTTTAAAAATTCACCTTTTGTGTGCCACGAAAGAACGAAAATGTATGCAATGCACAAACACAAAGTTCAGACAACTCATGCAAATGAGTGCAAATCAATTGTGCACTGAGCAATATCTCAGCCAAAGAAGACCTCAGTGCTCTCTGCTCAGCCTTAGCTTCTCCTAGGGTTGGGCAAACACCCATTTAAGCATCAGTCAGGCTGCAGCAAGATCAGCGGTAACTATCTCCAGAAGAAATGCGATGAGCAAGGCCTAGCTTTAATGGCATTTGGCTCTGACACTGGATAATTGGGCCGTCTGTCAACACAAATTCACCTCAGAAAGAAAGTGCCATGGCGAATTAGCTGCACAAGTATCTTCAATTACCCATTGGGACAAATCCTAGCCTTCCAAAGAACCCTGCCCCCTTGAAATATTTATTTCTTAAAAGAGCAATTTAACAGTTTAAGACCGTCTTAATGTTACATAATCACCGCAGCAAGCCAATCTCTGTGAGGCAGTGGATTCCTTCAACACGCTGTGTTAGCCAGGCCATGAATCCATGGGGTGTACTTCATGCTCTCAGTGCAATGATAGCTGTGGGGTTTACAGTGATAAATAGTAAACAAAAAGAATTGATTCATGGTTGAAAATGAATGGCAGCAGAAAGAAGAGAATTTATTACAAACTTACTGGTTCATTTTTATTATTCATTTCTATATAATGTATATGTATATATGTATTTATATTATATTTATATATAAAATAAATAAGTAAAAATAAATAAAATATATTTATAGTATGGCCCTGATGGAAACAAGGCCACAAAATATATATATATATATTTATTTATGTCTGGGAATTTAGGAAACGCTGTGCCGTTTTGTGAGTGTTTATCAGCCTGTATCTATTTACTTGTAATTAGGAAGTGGTGAGTTCAGAACGACAATCGAGCTCTCTGAGTGTTTCTTCCAATTACGAAGCATTTCTCGTGGATAATCCACTGCTCTGAGATTTCTGCACAGAAAATCACTTCCTAACTTCGGTCATTAGTGACTCCAAATGACTGTGGAGTTCACCCTAGCACAGCAATTCAGCTAAGCTAGCCACGTCAGGGCTTAACAAGCATTGAATCAGTGACAGTGACACATATCCGTGTCCCTTACAAACTGAAAGGTAATTCCCCACAGGAAGCCAGGTGTATTTCCTGGAGAAAATCACCTTCCTGAATTTAGGTCCTTTAAGAAGCCTGACAAATGGAACGCCAGGCCATGTGAGTTTCCTCACAATACAATAATGGACTGTCTGAGCAGGAGGTTGAGCTAACTTTAGTCTATGTTCTTCGTTAATGTCACTAGTCAACTCATTTTATGACTTATATTTCCAAAATATGTTTAAAACTCAAGGAATTGTTTAATTTTCCAAAATATATTGTAGTACACACGACACAAAATGTGTAATGTCAGAGTCAACAGTCACATGGAATTTACTACTCAGCTGACTGGCTGAGCCTCATCAACAATAATGGCAGATTTTAAATTGCGTAACAGTTGGGCAACTGCCATTCAAATGAACTGGAATTCAAACAGGTATCCAGGCATTACAGACTTCTTTGAAAACCATATTTAGGACTAGAAGTAGCATTTAAAAATAAAATGAATGAAATAATTATCAATATATTTAAAAACAAAAAATGGTTCACTTTATTTTTGAAAAAAAAAAATAAATGCAAAATTTCAATTGCAAAATAAAATATTCAATTTAATATTTAAATGCAATTTAAAAAGTTGCATTAAAATCGCAATTTAAAGGTTACATAAAAAAAAAAAAGTTAATGTGTTAAATGGAAAATTAACCAAAAATGAATACTGTCATAATTTACTCATCCTCATATTGTTTCAAACCTGTATGGATTTATTTTCTTTCTGCAGAACATAAAAGAAGATATTTTAAAGAATGTTGGCAACCAAACCGTTTTGGTTCCCATTGATTTCCATTGTATCGTCAAAAAATACAATGGAAGTCAATGGGAACCAAAACTCATTGATTACGAACAAAAATATCCTCTTTCATGTTCCACAGAAGAAAGAAAGTCATATAGGTTTGGCACAATGATGACTGAATTTTCATTAAAAAAATTTTTTATTTTTAAACAAATACATTTGAACTTAAATTATTTTATTATTTTACTGTTACATTTGTTTCTCTATTCAAAAGAAAACATAAAAATGGCATACTTCTTCTTTATATGATTATTTAACCATCTAAAGTCCTTTTCCACACCTACCATAAATGTCAGTCCTAATTTTCCTTATCATTGCATTGACACAGATACTGACAGACAAATGAAATCTTACAAATATTCCTTAAAACAAATCATTATTTACCCGTGTCCTTATCTGACTCAGCTATGTCAGTCTATAGCAGTTCCCTAATGCAAAGGTCTAACTCTCTGCAGGTGGCTAAACTCATTTATAAACTCCTCCTGAAAAGATTATTTAGGAGAGCGTATTCCCCAAGGGCAGACTGTAAATACCCTGCCATAGCTGTTCTATTCTGTTGAAAAGAAAGTCTCCCGGGCCACACAATGTGCTCGGGCCCCAGTGTTATGAAGAAAACCCCTGGGATCCCCTGCCCTTTGGAGTCCTCCACATGCACCAAACAAGCTCAATAACAAAGCACAGGGGGAAAAGAGATCATAACCATGCTTTCTTTTTATTTCTCATAAGCTTCCACAGATAATAAAAGAGCAGCTTCTCTGTAGGTTTAATTAAAACAGCTTGAGGGGACATGAAAACCACATAAGCACAGAAGTCTATTCCAGTGTTGTATGGCTGTAGCAGTCCTAGCACAAGGGTGTTGATACTTGGCAGAAGACTAAATGGAAGAGATGCGAAGCTTAATCTTCTTAATATTAATTCAATAAGGTTGTAAAAGGACAACACTCAACCCACTGATTTCATTTCTGCATCACTCAAAGCTCATTAAAGAATGCTGGTGAAATAAATGCCCTGATGTTAAAAAGATAACTAACAATAACAATATATTGATTCATATCTTACCAAAAAACTGCCATGCTTCTATCATCCATCCGTTCCATGGGTTATTGATACACTGCATATATATCAAATATTTTTTTAAATATTATTTAATTTAATTTAATTTAATTTAATTTGTCGCAGTGCCACACTCTCATCTTCATAATTTTCACAATTCTTAAAAATAGTTACTCATGTGGTGGACAAAATGATCAGCTTCTCTCTTCCTGTGTCTGCATCACTTTCTCTCCAATAGTGCCCTCCTGCCTCTCACCAATCTACATGTCCACCACTCCAATTACTGCTGGCCTTCAAAAAATGATGACCGCAACGTCACCGCTGGCAGACACTCGACATGATGTTGTTCCTCGCCCCAAATAATAATAGAATACACAAGTGGGCAGCCAGGCGGATTTCCAATTAACCTCCAACTGCCCTCAAGTGTGGAATCATGGTGAATTCTAATCCAGAAGATGATGTGTAAAAGAGCTCCAGACTTTCTGACAGACTAATCCACCTTCTGAGGGAGTGAAAGGGCACAAATAGTGGTCTGTCTACATTTTACAAACCTTTTAAGACACCGCCTTTCACACCTGCACACCAAATACAAAGCAGAGTGAGCCAGCTGTACACCACAGCAGTGTTGAGTATTTTGATTTGTGAGGGAACATGTTTGTCATCTACTGACAGTTTTGCCCCGTCTCTTCATCAATCAAGCCATGGGTGTGGTGAACAACAGAGTGTGATGTTGATTAAGACAGCTCCTCAAAGATAGGGAGAACAGAAAGACAGAAGGCAGGGAAGTATAGAGGACATAGAGGAAAGGTGATGTGAAACACAGAGTGGGACTGACATGACTCTGGAAAGTACAAGCTCGAACATAAACCTTAGGTTATACGCCATATTGAATTTAACACTGATGAAAACAAGACTATGAGGGATAGACTTACAGTCTTTTACAGTGCCAAACACTGTACAAAGATCCTAGATCATATAATTTTTGGCAACACACAACTTTCAAAACAGTTTTATGGAGTTTTTGTATACTGAACTTTTTTTTCTTTTTTTCAGAAAGACATTTCATCGGCTGAACAATAGTATGCTGTTAGACAACAGTACAATCCATTGAACACCCTGTACCTTTATAAACTATTAATTATAATCTAAATATTTTAAATATTTAATAATAATAATTATTATTATTGTTGTCGTTGTTAACATATCTTGTACAATAGGTTAAGCGCCTATTTTCACATATCCTTTGTGTAAAATAAATAAATACCTCTCATCTATATAATTCTTAAAAATACACTATAAAAAGTCAATTTTTGAAAAATAAAATGTAAAAAATAATCAATAAAATAAAAAAAAAACATTTTTGAAAAGAGTTTTAGACCCTAGTTGCTGAAATTGTCGTGTAGAGTGGAAAAGTCCACCATTACCAATTTATTCTAATACTTTGCTGTCAAAAGAATTTCAAAATGTTTATGGCATGCTGCTTTAGTTTCCAGCTTGACAGTCTAATGATTGATGATTTGCGTTCAACTCCTGTTATGTTTTTCTCTCTTTCGTTTAGATTAGTGCTGGGGGAAAAAAAGGTGAAAAATGACAAACAGGATCAATAAAAATCTCTGTCACCCATTTTCCCAGTGACGGTCCACAGCAGGCAAACCACAGATAAAATAATTTGCACATTAATGCAAACATTACGCCTTTAATTAGTTTGGGTGGCTCCAGAATAATGAATTAGGCTGTCTGCTACTACTTCATCCCTGTCTCTGATTGGCACAGGTATTAATTATTTATTAATCGTGATAGGAAGGGATGCACTCTTGTCTCCTAAATGAACTAGAAGGCAGGCACCTGGATGCCATTTGTGACACCCCAGGCCTACAGTGAATAACATAACCTGCTCCAATGATGAAGAAAGAGTGCAGTTTGTCTGTCGGATTGATAGACATACTTAACCGTATCCAGGGGGCTGAGAACTGAACAGGACCCCACATGGGCTAGTCAAAACATTCCAGCTAAAAGCTACCATTGGTCAATATACATTTTACTACTCTCCACAAATAGGGACATCAAGCAGAATCGGCCAGACACGGCTCCTTGTGAAATAAGAGCCGCGGGGGAACCACGGGCATCTCCTTGGCATGGAGGGTGATTAAAACATCAGGTATATAAAGATGTGGCCAATGAAATATCATCAGCCTGACTTAGAGAGAGAGAGTGTGTGTGTATGAGAGAGAGAGTCAGTCTTTATTATTCTTTCTCTGTGTGTGTGTGTGTGTGTGTGTGTATAAAGAGTAAAAGCCGTAAAAAGCACGTCCCCAAAATGGTATGAACCCCTCTGGTATATGACTGAACCCAGGCTACATTTCTCATTCAAATGTTGATTAAATTGCATTAATTGACCACAGTGTTTAAATAATGTAATTTAACATAGAACATTCTGAATTTAATAAACTCTTTGAATGAATGCAGGGAATTAATACATTGAATTAAGTTCTGAGTTCCTATTTTCTGTTTCAAACGTAGCTTACTTGAACATTCAATCATGGTATAGAAAAAAAAATTGGGGGTTTACGTAATAGTATTTAACTTTTATTACTCTGTATACAGCTTTAATACTGAGTTACTGTTTTATTACTGAGTATTAATCCGTAGGTTTTGCCTCTTTTTCGCCATCTGTTTGAAAACTTGCAATTGCAGCTAGTTGCGGAATTATCTTCCTTGCGTGGGTTGTGTGGCGGCACAGCTCCAGCGTGGATGAATCTAATGTTTTGAGGAGTATGTGTGGCAGTCAGTCACCGCACCGGTGTGGATATTGTTCTTTGCTCTTTATTATTCTTTCTCTGTGTGTGTGTGTGTGTGTGTGTGTATAAAGAGTAAAAGCCGTAAAAAGCACGTCCCCAAAATGGTATGAACCCCTCTGGTATATGACTGAACCCAGGCTACATTTCTCATTCAAATGTTGATTAAATTGCATTAATTGACCACAGTGTTTAAATAATGTAATTTAACATAGAACATTCTGAATTAATAAACTCTTTGAATGAATGCAGGGAATTAATACATTGAATTAAGTTCTGAGTTCCTATTTTCTGTTTCAAACGTAGCTTACTTGAACATTCAATCATGGTATAGAAAAAAAAATTGGGGGTTTACGTAATATTCCAAAATTCTTACTAACTTAAAAAGAACAAGTAATATATCTCGAGATATATATATATATATATATATATATATATATATATACATAT
>NW_015633189.1:725499-741308 GCF_001515625.1 Sinocyclocheilus rhinocerous
ATTATTATTATTGTTATACTTTATTCTCAAATGATTAATGTTAACAACATCAGCATTGGTGACTATGAGTATAGTGTGTATTAGCGTGTAGATTTCAATTTCTGCACAGTCTAATCTAATTGTCATACTCTTCGAATTCCATATTAAGAGATTCTTTTAACCCAAAAAGCAAATTATGCTCCCTTTGAACTGGTTTTCTTTAAAATACAAATCTTGTGTAATCCCAGGCTATCTGTAATCAGAAGCACATTTATAACTGGAATATAATTTAATTTCATTCACATGTGTTAATGTAAACATAAACACATAATCCTTTCTGGATTACAATCCGCCGTCAAAATGATACATTTAATTATTCTGGCTGGTGTGAGAAAAGTCTATAAACGATCTGCCACCTGCAGGATCCTCACATGTGATAGCCTAGTAGCCGGGACAACTTCTTTACGTTTACAGAAGTGACGTAAGGACGCAGTGGCATGCTCGAATTTCCCGCGAAAACCTACCCGTACCACTCAAATTAGAAAACATTATTATAAGCTGACCGTTGTGAATCGGGCTAAAGTAAGGCGATAGTTTCGAACACTGGCTGGTTATGTACTAGCTCAAATATTGATTTCGGATCATTTTTAACAAAAAAAAGTTACGAACTGCAGCTTTAAAGTTACTTATCTAAAAAAAAAAAACTGTTCTTTGTTAGTTCATGTTAAGTCAGGCCCATTAAATAATATTAACAATTAAAACTTTTGGTTTACCTAATGTATTATTAAATGGTGAAATTAAAAGACTAATACATTTTTCATTATTTAATGTAAACTATTGTAGTTAACTAGGGATGCACAGATACCGATACTGGTATCGGTATCGGCCCGATACTGAGCTTCTGTACTCGTACTCGTTAAAATGCCCCGATACCAAACGCCGATACCACACAGCATGTGATAAGTGCCATATTCAGACAAAGAAACACCGACAACAGAACAACAGACAGCAGAATGGAGTTATAAGAGATTAAGGATGTCTACGAAGTCGGGCGAGTACTGGAAAAAGTGGTATCGGTGCATCCCTATAGTTAACTAATGTTAGCAAGCGCATTTGGAAAAGTACATTTGGTTGCTGATATTGTACTCACTGGGTACTCGGTTGATAGCCCGGAGAGGTCGAAGTACTCTGACTGTTCGAACCGCAGAGAAACTAACATTCTGCAGGTTGAGAGAGTATTCCAGCATCCTGTAAACACACACAAATAAAAAGAGTTTCAACTTTTAATAAAGCAAGATATTTGATTGTATGCATATACTAATGAAGACACATTACCCCCCATTTGCAGTGCATCTGTTAATTAATCCACATTTTGGATTTTATTGGAATTCTTAATATCACCTGAAGGCAAAAACTGATCTGATTTTTAAACTGATGAATATCCTCCATATGTATCCCTTACTATGGCAACAAAGTGTAAAAGGCCAGCAATATTTTCAAATAAACACTGACAGCCCAGACACATTAGTGGCGTGTTTTCTGCCGAACTGCCAGCGCCATACTGTAGATCAATCGAAAGTTATCAGGATTCATCAAACAATTGCACTGAATCGTTTTCAATTAGGTCAAAGAGAGGTGGAAGGAAGGTTAATGTAGAGCTTTCGCAAACAAACACATCCACAGCTGCTCTGCACATGTGAACTTCGGAGTGAGGCACATGAAAGAATCGCATGTTTTTGTAGAAAATAAACAAAGTGAGTGTCTCTATGTGCCTGTGAGCTTGCAACCGTGTAATTGCAAACCCAATAACCGTTTCTGGCCATACAACAACTTAAAGTGGGGAAAAAAGTTAGCATTTCAGTATGTATCAAGTTAATACACAAAGCTGATGTTGATAAGCATATGCACGTTAATGAGGGTTCTCGCGGTCACATGGTCACATGCTTAGATTAAAGCTGCGTGATCTGGGGTGTTTCTCCATTCTTTCAAATATGGATTGAGTGAAGTCAGTGACGTGCAAACAGTGCGAGCCCCATTAGCCAAACAGGGCAGTGAGAAAATGTGTTCTGACTTTGTTACTCCTGAAATGTGCAGAACAGCTTTGAAGGCACTGATTGGGCTTGATGGAAACCAGCTTTCGACTGGACTGCAAAAATAATAACAGTGGTGACTATGACTAAAATTTGAAGGAATGGGAACAGAGAAAACATGAAAATATCAAAAGAGAAGGGGAACACAGGAAGTGTATAGGGAGAAAGGGCAGATTTGAGAGAGAGGGACAGAGAAAGAGAAAGCCGTCGACTCGAAGGACAAAATGCCTGTAAAGGAGGAGAGAGACAGGAAATGCGTGAGGACACTCCGCAAAAATGTTCCCAGCGAGGTAGGATGTGTCTAAACAAGGAGGACGTGTGTAAATGTGATATCGTCAACAGCCTCTTACTTCTATTGTACACACGTATGAATCACTAATATGGCTGCTCGCAAACACAAACAAAAAGTGAAGTGTCAGGTCCGGGCATTTGTCCAGTCAGCACCTAGACCTCACTTCTGTTATCTGTTTATGTTTGGAACGGCCGTGGTGAAGGATGACACACCTTCCCAGAATCACTCTGTTTCTTGAAAACATGGTCGCACGATCAACAACAGCTCCACGCTGCGTATACAATGCCAGTTGCGAGGTCACTATAATAGGAAAAGTATGAGCGAGCCAAGGGTCTTGGATTCAAAACAAGTGTGGCCTTCCACATCCATTAGAAATCCGCTCGAATCAATCTCCGGCTGCACTCGAGAGAGAGAGCTAGCGTGCTGTTGTGTCTTGTTTGAACAGCTCCGCAACAGACTATTGAAAGGACTGAAAGACATTTAAATTCCTGCAGCATTAGAAATACCAGCTCTTTTGGGACATACTCCATTTCATACGTTATGAACCAGGGTTGTTCTGTATGATCAATGCAAGATTTGTTGGTTTACATAAAAAGGTTGCAACAGAGTACATGCAGCATTTCAGATGCTTTATGCTTCTCTCTCACTCTCTCTCTCTTTCCTTCCTCTCCAATTCCCTTGTGGTCTTCAAAGCAGCCGTCCTGGCTGCAGTTCAATCAGAGCTTGGTGTCTTCCAACACCTGGCAGGTTAATGAGGGGAGTTTCAGAGGAGGTTCACTTCCGAACAATCAGCTCTCCGTTAAGATAGAGAAGGAAGATACCCCTAACAACACACGCACACATAACCTATCCTCCCTTTCCCTCTCAGGGTGTATTCACACCTGTCTTGTTTGGTTCGATTGAATCGAACTCAAGTTCGATCTTTTGGGCAGGAGTGAATACAGCAATCGCACTTGGGTGCGGACCAAACAACCGTACCGAGACCCAGCTGAAGAGGTGGTCTCTGGTCCGATTCCAATCGAACTCTGGTACGGTTCGTTTAAGGTGTGAATATGACCCGACCTCGATCCGACCCAATTGCAGAAATAACGCTCAGAAACAGACAGCTTGCACATGTAGTGCTGTTTTTTTGAGTTTCAATCACTTGTTTTTAAACCACAATGCTTAAAAATGCATGCAAATGATGAGTTTTCATGACCATGGCGCACACCAACGTGACGGGAGCGCGCAAAATAGGCTAAAGCTTGCCGCAAATTTACCATGTATATGTTGGGGGGAAATAGTAAGGATATATTTGAATTATTTATTAATAAACTAGTGTTTTCTGAGTCAGTGTCGCAAAGATGAAATTGATGATCCTGACTCGCCATCTCATCATTGGACGCGACTTTAGAAAGAAATGCATCTTGGATTACATAATGGAAGAGTTTTTGTTTTGGATTTGAATAATTTCATTTTGTAGTCATTTAAAGCTTTCTATAGATATATTCATCATGTCTGTAAGGAAAATATTTGCTGATTTTTGGTTCATTTTTGTGAAGTGCTCCTGCTCAAGACCGAGGCGGCAAGCGCATCCTGTTTGTTTTCTTTATTTTAAAAAAAGCACACAAATAAAATAGACCCTTTACAGTTCCGAACGATGTATTATTCTTACTTTTATGAGCAAAAATGACGGCGTATTTAATTTGTTTCCACTGATATCCTGAAGTGCGCTTCAGCTTCCACTCTCCACACAAATGATAGGATATATCGCACATTTATCTAGGTTAAATGTTTAAACTAACATTGTGATATGCTTTAAGTATTTTATATCTATAGATTTTATTTTCGGCAAGTTGTAATTACAACATCGTATGACATTGTCTCATATGATGCTCAGAAGTTTCTTCATATTGTGTTAGTATCTGATAACACCAAATCAGTAAAAGAATAAAAATTGCACTACGAAAGATTTCCATGAATAGCTTGTTTTTGCACTTCCTGTTTTCCCTGCTTGAGAATTTCTGTCCAATAAATGGATGACCTTAGCACACGTGTAGTTTTGTTTACAATTTCTGGTTCACTTGCAAAAAGGGCAGTGTGAAAGCGAACATTGTATTTGGTCCGGACCAAAGCAAGTGAACTAGCGGACTTTCCTGGTGTGAATACACCCTCAGTCTGTCCATGTGAATTAAATTATTTGTCTTATTTCTTGTATCTTGTTTTAGACCAACTACAAATACAGTGCATCTGTATGACAAAGGGAGACTAGTACAGTTTAGCATAATGCTAGCAACACAAGTTTTGTTCGCTGTGTTGATGTAGTTATTGTTAGAACACATCAAAATGTTTGTCCTTTCTTTGAATTTGATTTACTATTGCTAATCAGAGGTACACTTCAACCGATTTTTGTCATTTGAACAGTATTTTACTGTAATATGCACAGTAAGATACTGTAAAATATGTATACCGTATTTTACTGTAAACAGCAAAGGGTTATGGGGAAATATACAGTCACTACTGTATTTCTTCACTACTGTAAATGCATTTACAGTAGTGAACTTGCCCGCAAAAAACTGACCAATGGCAAGGCAGATTTATTTTAAGGTGTTTTTTTCTTTTTTCTTTTCTTTTTTTACTGTTTGGTGGAAATGGCGGTAAAAGGGCAAAAGAGAAATTATGGACTGTTAACTCAACAAAAAGGTTAGTATATTATTTATATTTTATGCAAAACAGAGATATTTTAAGATGTTTTCACTTGTTAAAAGCAAACATTATTCATCTTCTCATTTTTCATGTCGGGAGTTGGAGCCTTTTTTTCTGATTGATGGCCGGATTGCTGTCATAACGGTGATAACATCGACTGATGAGTAAGTTAATGTCGAAATAGCCGAAATAAACTTTAGTTAAACCAAGAAACATAACGTTTGTACGTTTCGCTGCCCTTTATTTCAAGTTAGCTAATCTGGCGAGTCGTTACTTAGGTATAACAACGAACTAACGTGAAATACTGAGGTAAAGCGAGTTAGGCAACACCATTGTTTAAGTGGAGATTTTAAACAGTATTTTCAAGTACTTCGTTTGTTTATTTTCAAGTTTGTAGTCTGGATGTCATCTGCAACGTCGAAGGTGTATTTTGGAATCTCTTCTTGTGAATGCCATAGTATCGATTATAACATTGACTGGTAAGTTAATGTTCTCCACTAACTCACAACGGGTTGACGTTTTAAAGAGAAGGCACGGGATAGCAATATATTGATATAGCAAGTTTTGCTAACAAATATTATAAATGTTTATTTTATTAAAAAATGTAAATTCTATTATTGTATGGTAGTTTTTTCTTCTGATCATAAACTATAATAACACTAAAATGCTGTTGTGACTCTGTCTGTTACAGGAGATTTCTCCAAGCAAAAACACGGATGCTGACTATGAGGGGCAGAATCATCATATAGCCAGCTGTCCATTTTACAGAAGAGCAGAATTAGGTAACCAAAAATACATTTTGTTTTATATTACATTTACATTCATGCATTTGCCAGATGCTTTTATCCAAAGCAGCATACATTGCATTTAAAGTACACATTTTATTGAGTCATCCATTCCCTGGGAATCAAACCCATTATTTCAGCATTATAGCACTTTGCTCTACTGATTGAGAATGCATTGTAAAAAATTGTAGGTGTGTTCAGATGTAGTATATAATGTTTTTATTAACATCAAAGTGCAGAGCACCAAGTTTGACAGTTGGGGCAAATTCTGTGAACACTGGTTTGAAAAATAAAATAATATGAAAAATAATTGTAGGTTAATTCAGACAATCAACCTTTGTGGCACCAAATGAAAGTCGTTGAAACATTGTGACATTGAAAGTCACAGATCAGATGGGATTCTGGAAAAGAGGGTGCAAAGAAAAAGCATCAGCCTGAATCCCATCCTGGGTTTTCTCACCAAAGAGCAAAGAACACAAACTAATTTTTACTGTCTGTCTGTCTGTCTGTGTCAGACTCTGGTCTGTGTTTTGTGTGTGTTTTGCTCCTCATGTGCCTTCCTGTGTTTCCATATTTGGTCATTTTCCTGTCCTTGTTTAGTTAATTGTTTATTCCATTCACCTGTGTTTGTAATTATCCCTTGTATTTAGTTTCTTCCTGTTCTGTTGTCCCTTTGTCGGGTCTACTCGTTACGTGGATGTGTTTCCTACTGTCTCCAGTGTTGATGTACCCTGTGTCTCGTGGATTAAAGACTGTTTACGTATATTCCTCGTCTCCTAGCTCCTTAGTTCCTGTTATCCTCGTGTGTGTGTGTCGTGACAGTCTGTCTGTATTGATTTATTGATTGATTGATTGATTGACTGATTAATTTATTTTATTTTATTTTTTATTGTTTTTGTAAGGTTTTACTTTTCAGTATGTGTATGTTTTGCCATGATACAAAGTCCCCAGGGGACTGTGGTGATGCCCTTTTTTCAGCTAGTGCATCCTAGAGGTCAAGATTCGTAATTTGTATTTTTAAAAGAAAATGTTCAACAATTAAAAATAATATTATCAGAACTAATGCTCATGAATTAGTGATTTTTATGGGGTTGGGGTGGTAAAAAAAAACAAGGATTACATTGCTTTACCACAATTTGATTGCTTTTTACAGGTAAAAAATGTTTAAACTAAATTAAAAGCAACTCCAAGTTAGCAGTATATATGCGCAACTTATAATGCAATAATGCTGCCTTCTGTATCGGAAATGTCCGAGTTCACCAAGTGCTTTGTTGCTGGAAAGAATTTGAATCATGGAGGACGGCAGGTTCCTTCTTGCCTGTTTCTGGGGGAAATCTCATTAAAGCCAAAATGTATCGAAAATATTTAGTCAGTATAATTGTGAATAAAATACCGTCCCAAACATTACCCACATGATCTAGATTTGATCGTTTCAAATTAATGCTGTTTTGACTGTGTAAAATACATCAAATATAATTCAAATGGTTATATATACATGTATAAACATACATGACTGTAACGGCAAGAGAAAGCGATGCTGATTCAGTAATGCTTAACAGTCAGTATACAGCAAGTGTTCTGTCCTCCACCATGTTTATGGCTGCCCAACTTGGAGACTTCTCGAAAGTTTATTTCACAAACACCACATCTTACAATCCAGTCAACAACCAATGGATAGAACCAAGGCCCGCCTATCATTTGTTTTCCGATAATCAGCTACACTTAAGTTTTTGCAACTTTAAGCAAACCTTTAAGGTCAGTACTGTATGAGTGCCAGTGATCTGAACAAACCCTTAATGCTACACTCTTAAAAATAAAGGTTCTTTATTGGCATTGATGGTGCAATAAAGAACCTTAAACATCCCTGAAATCTTTACATTGCTATGAAAGCTTCTTTCCGCCACTGAACAAAAAATAACAAAAGTAATTGGAACTTTTTATCTCACAATTCTGACTTTTTTTCTCAGAGTCGTGTGATATAAACTTGCAATTGTGAGTTATAAAGAATTGCGTGATATGAATTCGCAATTGTGAGAAAAGGATCTGACATGTGAGCTGACTTTTTTCTTCAGAATTGAACTTTATAACTCACAACTGCTAGTTTAAATCTCAAAATTCAGAGAAAAAGATGTCAGAGATGTGGGATGTAAACTCTTCGTTATTTTTTATCCTGTGGTGGAAACTGTCAGACTCTGGTCCGTGTTTTGTGTGTGTTTTGCTCCTCATGTGCCTTTCTGTGTTTCCTTATTTGGTCATTTTCCTGTCCTTGTTTAGTTTAATTATGATTCTGTTCAGCTGTGTTCTATTAATTACCCTTGTATTTAAGTTCCTGCCTGTTCAGTTTCCCTTTTGTCTGGTCTACTCGTTACGTGGATGTGTTTCCTACTGTCTCCAGTGTTGATGTACCCTGTGTCTCGTGGATTAAAGACTGTTTACGTATATTCCTCGTCTCCTAGCTCCTTAGTTCCTGTTATCCTCGTGTGTGTGTGTCGTGACAGTCTGTCTGTATTGATTTATTGATTGATTGATTGATTGACTGATTAATTTATTTTATTTTATTTTTTATTGTTTTTGTAAGGTTTTACTTTTCAGTATGTGTATGTTTTGCCATGATACAAAGTCCCCAGGGGACTGTGGTGATGCCCTTTTTTCAGCTAGTGCATCCTAGAGGTCAAGATTCGTAATTTGTATTTTTAAAAGAAAATGTTCAACAATTAAAAATAATATTATCAGAACTAATGCTCATGAATTAGTGATTTTTATGGGGTTGGGGTGGTAAAAAAAAACAAGGATTACATTGCTTTACCACAATTTGATTGCTTTTTACAGGTAAAAAATGTTTAAACTAAATTAAAATAAGCTCAACAGTACTAATACTGTAAATGACAATATGGTAATAATACTATAAAATACAGTAAAGTCATTAATGTACTGTAACTGTTAATTCAGTGATAATACTGTAAACATTTTACAGTAACTTACTGGCAAGCAGTGTTGGGAAGGTTACTTTGCAAATGTAATAGGTTAGATTACAAGTTGTCTTATTTAAAATTTAATAAATAGTGTAACTATTTAAATTACTGTACTTTATTAAAGTAATGTAATTGATTACGTTTGATTACTAACGAATGTTATTAACAGTTAATCATTTTCAAACCTTTTAAGCAGGCAGGGTTAACCTACAGTAGTACTCAACACTGATTACTGTCAGACTTTCAAAATCATTCATCACTTGAATTAAGATTATAATAATTGAATTTTAAAGCACAGCACTGGAATGCACTTTTAAAACACTGGAACAATTTTTTATCACTCGCCATGGTGGCAACTCTTAGTTTGCAGCCTAAGGCTTTCAGCGGCAATGTGGATTGATGTAATTGGCAGATGTGGTGCGCTGCAAATTCAAACGAGAACCAATCAAAAGCATAAGAATAGCATCTCTTTACTAAATGGCAGGAGGCATCGTGCACATCAAAAACAGGCAAAGCAACAAATTAATATTATTCAACATATCCTAGCTTTTTACAGAAAATATTCAGATGCAATCATTAACATTTTCATAAATAACTGTAATTTAACTACACATTTTTTTCTCAGTAGCTAAAATGTATTACAGCTACATTTATTTTGTAATTAAATTACATAATCCTGTTACATGTAACTTGTTACTCCCCAACACTGCCAGTAAGTTACTGTAAAATTTACAGCAATCTCTTTACAGAGTAGGTTTTATTATGGGAAGAACCGATTAAACTAAATTTTGGACATGTCTCTGCAGATAAGGTGAGTCATATATTACTGGATGTTTTCCTAAGAGAAATTTCTGGAAGTTTCCTTATTCAGGAGACATAATCAGAATGATTTTTTCTAAATCATTTGTAAATCATTTTGATCATTAAATTGATCAAAAGTGACCGTAAAGATATTTACTGTATAATGTTACATAAACTAAAATGTAACCGTTTCCACAAAAATATTGAGCAGCAAAACTGTTTTTAACTGTGATTAAAAATATATAAATTAAAATTAAAAATTAAAAAAATATATTTTGGTCAAATAAACGTAGCCTTGGTAAGCATAAGAGACTTCTTTTAAAAATATTAAAAATGTTTAAAAGGTAGTGTACACAGAAATGCTTTCTGCTCCGTTTTAGCTACATCCTCTAAAAGCTATTTTTCTAAACTTTCAGGAAAACTAGAAAAAAAAAAGCATACAGATCGCCTAGCTAACAGGTGTGGACTAAAAGCTACAAAACTTCCATTTTGATTTCATGGGGCTTGTCTAGTTGTCTCAGCTCACAAACAGGGACCAAAAGAGAGATTCCAACATACAATATTTCTCTTCAGTTTTATTTTTCTGTCTTGTACTTCTCTATTTATTTCTCTCTCAACAAGCTCTCAGAGACAATTGCTGTCAGGGGTGTTCTTCTGTTTTTATGGGATGGGACAGATTGATTTACTATGGTCGGAACAGGATAATCTGCCCCTAGCCTCGAATTCAGAACAGCAAAATGACAAGTTCCTTTCTGTTTCTCAAATAAGTGTTCTTCAAAACAATACCCCAACACCTAAGGCAAGCAAGAAACTTCCAATTCAAAGTGAAATAATGTCTGAGAAAGCAGCACTACACTTCCCACCATTTTAATGAGGAATAAAGTCAGGTTTTTGTTCTTTCCTTCTTTTTTCCTCTCTGTCTTTCCCCTCGAGTCTATATACAGTATACTATGTCAACAATGACCAATTGTGGGGCCCCGTGGTCACTTTACAGAATAATAATCATAATGGAAGCTAATGCAGACGTATAACTCGAGTGGATGAAGAGGAAACCAGATTTGCTCTGTGTGCCTCAGCTAAAGTGCGTTCCTCTGATGGGTCGAAAATAAATGAATGAAGGGGACCTGTAACTGGCTTTTTCCTTGAGGAAACGTTTGATAAACTTTGTTCAGAATGCTTTGTCCTTGTCTTGTCCTATTGACAAGGTCTGGGTCTGAACATAATGTGTGTCAGCAGCGGGTCTGGACACAGCCAAAGCAGCATCATTAAATCAGAAGCAGAGGTGGACATTTGGATTCTCCTCTCTTTCATGAGGACAGTGGTTTGATGGTTGGTAGTGGTTAAGAATTGAAACAGCAGATGACAATGGTGAGATTTCTTAGAATATAATTTGTTTGTTTTTTTTCCAAACAGAGTGTGAGTGACGAAGGCCATGATCATATGAAGCCTGAATATTTCATAAAAATTACCAAATCAAATGAGAACCTAAAGGGATACCTTTACTTGAAGAGTGTACAAGTATGCTATATGGGGACTTTCAAGCTTCAAAAAACCTGCAAAAGCAATATTAAATCATCATAAAAAGACATGCAGACTCAAACACCATGAGTGAGTGAATGATTTTTAGGTATAATATCGCTTATTATTTCAAAGCTATTATTTCAACAACTCTCCTAACAAAACAGTTAGTAAAAGCAAATATTTTGCTGTCCTACTCTTTCCCTTTAGGTTAGTACATGGATCTCAACCTAATGGATGTGTGGAAGCTCTCAGCCATCTGTTCGTATCTGTGAATGACTGCGATATCAGCTCCAGGCGTCTCCATTTACAAATATGAGAAGAACTCCTAAGATGAAAGCGCTGGATGCTGTCCAGTGTCATCAACAGCTTCCCGGCCAAATGGCATTCCTGAAGACTCTTATACCTAAGCACGGAATCCTCATTCAGGCCTGAGGAGACTCCATTAGCACTGGCGATGTGCTTCATGACTAGGGCTGGGTATCGAGTTTGATACTTTTTAGGCACTGACCGAATTGCCTCGATACTATCGAGTATCGAAAAATGTCTTATAGTTTGGTAGCAAATTTCGATACCTAAGGAGTTAATCAAGGAAAAACACTAGGTGTGTTCGATTTGACATACGCTGCACAGATCGATAGGTGTTTGACATCAAAGTACAGCGATAGTGATTCGAAAGCTCACAGAGCTTTTTTGGCCATATAATGTTGCTGAAATATGTTATTTGTAGCCTTTTATACCAAGCTAATGGCTACACCTGCTTAGCATGTGTCATGTAAACACCCTGTATTGTTATGAAAACAGGCAGAATCTCATGAAAATCACATACAAATCATATACTGTCGTAATCGTGTGTTTATTAGGTTCATGTTTCATCCATAGAAATGTTTTTCTGGGTTTCTTACAGAACTGAATGCGGAAGTGTAATGGACATTCGTCATAGGAGACAGGGTAGGTTATGAATGCGCAATATGATTGACATATGAGCAGCTAATGAGCTTCCTCTGAGTCAGAACAGTGATCGTGGATGAGAAAATGCAAGCAAACAGCGCTAGAAGCATGCAGATAATGCTCATTATTAAATCAGTGGAAAATGAATAGAAATTCATTTGCTATGCATTTTAAAACAATGCACTATTGTAAACGTCGCCTAAAAGATGTGGAAACTGAAAACTATTTGAACTTTATTAAAATTATTTGCACTGATTTATTGTGTTGGTTACATTTTGTTCCTTTGTGCTTTTTTTCCTGTGCAGTGGCTCAACAAGCTGATTTTTTTATTTTTTTTATTTTTTCATTTTTTTTGAGGTAATGTAATCTTGTTAAAACATTTCTTAAAATTGGTATCGAAAGAAGTATCGTTCAGGAATCAAGGTTTCGGTAACGAAAATTTTTGAACGATACCCAGCCCTAGTCATGACCTGATCTGGAACGTTTACTGTGGTTCAATCTAGAGCAGACCTGCCTCTAAACTCTGTTCTTGGTTGTTAGCTAAAATAGAAAAAAAGTAAACTTCATTAGCTATTGTTGAAGGTTTTGAGCAGTGAATTTGTGAAAGCGTCTAAAGAGGTCTAACTGAGCATGTTCTGGTGACAGTCACACAGAAGACAGTAACTGTCAGCTTTCTTGACATGAACGATGGCAATTATGTTGACAGGTTGTGCTAGCCTTAGAACTATTGACTTGACCAGGAACTGACAGCTGTCTACATGAAACAAAATAGATGTCAGGTCAAACAAACCAGAAGGAAAATAAATTATCAACATTTTCTCACCAAGACATTCATGTGAAAAGGCCATTAAGAGATAGATAAAATTATTCTTACTATTAAAGTGAAGAAAATCTTCAAATAACTGTAATGTTTTTTTTTAATAGTGGAGTATTATGTCCGTCAATCCTGGCTCTCAGGGTCAGCTTGCTGGGTTTAAAATGAGCGGTAAGTGTGTACCAGAAGCGAGTTAAGGGGTCTTTCTAACTTAAAAACCTGAAATGCCTCCAGGAAGACAGTAAGAGCCTTCACTCCCTTGTATCGGCCAACTTCCAGGCAAGAAGTTAATGATACTGGGGAAGGTGAAGGAAAGGTGGAAGGGGGAAGAAGATGTGGAAGATGAAGAGGAATAAGAGGTGAAGGGGATTTACTGTAGATGTGGAAGCATAAGATTTTTAAAAAAAGTGAAAGAGGAAGACAACAAGAAGTAAATACTTGGAGGAGGCTTTAGAATTAGTGGAATGAGGAAGCTGAAGGAAAAGACAGAAGATTAAGACATTTGGTC
Source organism: Sinocyclocheilus rhinocerous (assembly GCF_001515625.1). Lineage (NCBI taxonomy): Eukaryota > Metazoa > Chordata > Actinopteri > Cypriniformes > Cyprinidae > Sinocyclocheilus > Sinocyclocheilus rhinocerous. Next base: position 738,895 of record NW_015633189.1, read on the forward strand.
CTGGCCTTAATGGTGAAGCTTCCAGACTAAACATACATCATATCCCAGATGAGGTACATAACATTCAGCATATCATTAGAGAGACTGATGAAAACTAATAGTGTAAAAACACCAGGTTTTCCAGTAAAAGATAAATATTTAAGCAAAAATAAAAGAGCAAATTTGTCTTGTATCGGTTTCCTCACTAGGCCAAAGTTGGCACATGACTGCACGACATGAACACTTTGTGCAGCCGTGTAGTAGAGAAAGTGCAAGAGAGAATAATGCCTGAAATAATAACATATTGGTTCCTTGTCAAAGTATGCAACATTTGGTAGAGCATTATGGAAAATCTCGTAAAACTCACCTCCATCAAGGTTATGGCAAAGTATGCTAGAAGAAATTCTAGAAATGCCTTTATAGCCAATCTCTCGTTAAAAATCACAAAAGCTTTTCTGTCTCATAGAGCATTTAAAAAGCCCTGAAACAATCCATGAAGACACTGTCACAATCCCTGTAGAAGTCCTGTAGATTTGGAATGTTTTGTGTTTTTAACTCAGTGTGTGTGAAGACTCTGTGGATAGGAAAAGGGCAGACTCATTTAAAAGTGATTCGGCAGAAGTTGCCAAATCACTACGGGTGTCTGAAACTGATACCTTGTCTTTGGTGGGGTGTATTGAGGGTCCGCATTCTCTAAGGTTTTGCTTTGAAAGATTGAGAAGGGAGAAGGCTCGCCTCAATGTCTCTGCAGATGAGACACACAAAGACATACGATCCAGAGCAGAGCAGCCAAGATCTTTGGACTTCTAAGCTGTCTGGCTCACCTCAGATAGAAGGGAACAGAAGATTCAGCAAAACAGTGTCTTAGTGAAGGGAATTTTGGAAACTGAGGCGTCCAGTTGAACCACCAACACCAATTAATTCAAATAGTAAGCAGGCTAAAGTGAGTTTTAGACTTGTGATTTATTGCATCAGAATGTTCTCCAAAAGGAAAAAAGACAAAATGTTAACCTTTAAACTGAAACAAATGGTTCATATAAACCATGCTTCCAAGTTCTCTGGTTTATAATGAATTACACTTTTTATGTTACTTTGTTTGCCAATTTTTGCCAAATCCCAAAAAATAAAAGAATCTTACTTAGAAACAAGGCCTGTGGTTCTGCCATGATTTTTGGACAAGGTACTACATTGGACACTGGACAAGTACCAAGTACCACATCTTTTTGGACATGTCACTATGGCACTACCATTGATTTTTGCAACATGATATTCTTGGAAGTATTTTGGAGTATCATGGTAATACCATTTCAGATTCATGGCATATCTAAAAAAAAAAACATGGTATATTACCCGATACCATTACTGTAGCAGTGTACTTTTTTGTTAAGGCAATAACTAAACACTTGCCAGATTCTTCAGAAGGTGCCACAACTGATAAACTGCTGAGAATGTGTAAGATGATAGAGACTGTGATAAATTACTGAAGGTTTTGGTGGTAATAATTTCATCTGGAGATGTATCAAAAATCCCGGGGGAAACTTGTTTAAGCCAACAGTGGAATAAGCCAGCAGTCTGTCATTCTTGTATGGTTATCTTGTGTATACTCTTTGGATGATGTCTCCTGAATGTGCATCCATAAGCGCCATATGCTAGCATGATTTCCATCTCAACAAATAATCCTATGAGATTACCAACATGACACATGAGGTTAGGTCAGAGGTAGTAAATCTGGCAATAAAGCCCATGCTGCCACTGAGTCATGACTGACAAGCTTCATGGAATGGAAATGGGAGTCCTTGCGTTTCTTGGAAAGCACACATCAAGCCAAGTCAATGCTGAGCGCGATTTATGTGTTTGTGAACATGCACATGTATGCATGTGTGTGTGTTTGTGCTATGGTTAACAAATCACAAATCTTTTATTCACTAAGCAGCTTGTCTTTCCTGACCTTTCATGGCTTTCTCGAAAAGTTGTAGATCTGTATTAGTGATGCACGTTTTCTTTACTATATTTTCCAGGGCACACATTTACACAGCTAACTGTCTGTATTTAATACCAATCTCTTTGTTTAATGGTGTTTACAAACCTATGTTATTGATTAGTGGTTCACTCTAAAGTGCCTCACACAACAACGTGCCCTATTTAGAAGACTTGAGACGCACACATACACAGAAACGTAGAAACTGGCAGTGATCGAGATTATTCTGACACTCACAAAAACACTGAAGAATTGTGTGACGTGACTGATTCAGAAGCACAGGATGATAACTGGAAGAACTGGCCGTATCCCAGTTCTGTCGTTACTTACCCGCATGTTGTTCTAAACTGATTTGCTTTTATTTCTACTTAAAATAATTTATTTTACTTCTACTTTAAAGAATGTTTATGTAGCTCTTTAATTTCAATAATGACCACGTCTTTCAAAAAAAAAAAAA
>NW_015633189.1:741509-744603 GCF_001515625.1 Sinocyclocheilus rhinocerous
TTTAATGTTTATTATTTTTTGCTGAAAGTGATACTTTTTTTCAGGATTCTTTGATGAATCGAAAGATCAAAAGAACAGCATTTATTTTAAATAAATCTTTTGTAAAATATAAAAGTCTAAAAACAATATATAAAAATCTCACTTTTTATCAATTTAATACATCCTTGTTGAATAAAAGTAACAATTCCTTGAAAAAAAAAAAACACTTTGTCCCCAAACTTTTGAAGTTTCAGTTAAGTCATTTCAGGACTCACCCAGCCAATACAATGAAGAAGTCTAGCCGATTCCAGGTGTCTCCAAGGTAACACTTTTTCCCAAAGATGCCCAGTGCAACCATCTTGATTACCATCTCCACAGCAAAAAAAGCAAAGATGAAATCATCAAAGTCCTGGGGGAAGAGAGAAATATCCGAAGGGTTAGCAGAATCTTAAAATGCTGCATTGGCCAAGTCAAGAGTTTGCAAAAATGTTCTTCTCTTGATCAGGAGATACAACCTAACTCGCACTAAAGAAATAAACCCTCCAAAAGCATATGCTGATGAATATTAAATTTCCACTTTGATGTCACAGCATAGTGTGAGTGTGTATGTGTGAGAGTGTGTACGTGTGAGTGTGAGTGTGAGTGAGTGTGTGTGTGTGTGTGTGTGTGTGTGTGTGTGCGTGCGTGTCTGTGTGTGTGTCCATGTGCTGAGGGGCTATAAGCCTTGACTCATACTTACACAGACATCTCAGTAAGTCGGAGTAAGCACAAACAACCAACTCACCCAAGTCTTTACCCACAAATCCTCTGCTAGTCCTCTATTTATTTTTCATTTCTGGTAACGTAAGCAAAGAAATAAACCTTACTAAATGTGCATATACAAGGACAATGATCTGCAATATGGAGTTTTAATAAATATGAATACAAAACACAGCATTAAGTGGTAAAAAGAGTCGGGGCCATTCACACAAAAAAAGCATTTTTACTTTGGAAAAAAAAAATGAGATGTGGAATGAAGGAAAAAATGCAAGTTTTGCAAGTCGTCCTTTTTAAAAGTTTAACTTCTATTAACCTTAGCGTCCCGTTTTTAGAACGCTGAGATTATCAAAATGACACATGAGGTTAGGTCAGAGGTAGTAAATCTGGCAATAAAGCCCATGCTGCCACTGAGTCATGACTGACAAGCTTCATGGAATGGAAATGGGAGTCCTTGCGTTTCTTGGAAAGCACACATCATGCCAAGTCAATGCTGAGCGCAATTTATGTGTTTGTGAACATGCACATGTATGAATGTGTGTGTGTTTGTGCTATGGTTAACAAACCACAAATCTGTTATCCACTAAGCAGCTTGTCTTTTCTGACCTTTCACGGCTTTCTCGAAAAGTTGTAGATCTGTATTAGTGATACACGTTTTCTTTACTATATTTTCCAGGGCACACATTTACACAGCTAACTGTCTGTATTTAATACCAATCTCTTTGTTTAATGGTGTTTACAAATCCATGTCCATTTAAAAGTGGTTCACTCTAAAGTGCCCTATTTAGAAGACTTGAGACACACACATACACAGAAACTGGCAGTGATCGAGACACTCACAAAGACACTGAAGTATTGTGTGACGTGACTGATTCAGAAGCACAGGATGATAACTGGAAGAAATTGGCGTATCCCAGTCCTGTCGTTACTTACTTACCCGCATGTTGTTCTAAACTGATTTGCTGTTATTTCTACTGAAAATAATTTATTTGACTTCTACTTTAAAGAATGTTCACGTAGATCTTTAATTTCAATAGTGACCATGTCTTTCAAAAAAACTAAACAAAATTGGCAAAATGAACTACTTTCTTCTGAACTTTCTTCTGAAGCCATATGAGAAAGGGGAGAAATTTATGTTGCTATGGTACATACTGGAATTTTTCCTCTTAACTGAATGACAGTGAATATTTATTTAAATGTATACACATATTTATTTATAGTTTTACTTAAACATACATTTATGTAATTTTTCACACATACATAGTCAATATGAACTGTCATTTGTAAGGAATAGAGCTTCATAAAGATTCTTCAAAAGTCCTCTGTATGTGTTTTACTGACATAATTAACAAACAAACAGGTTTGGAATGACATGAGGATGAGTAAAAATAAGTACTACCAGTGAGAGCAGCGGTCAAAGCTGTCCATCTAATGCATATTTCCAACAATGAAAAAGTAGCACAGTGGAATGGAAAAACATGTGTGTGAATGGTCCCTCAGTCTGTCTCAGTAAATCAAGGTTGTGCTAATAACCATAAAGTTACTAAGGCAATTCTGACAGACTGTGGAAATAAAATACTTAGTTACTCTCTAAAACTCCTCTATAAAGATTTGTGAAAATAAACAAGACTATACTACTCAAATTGGCAATTTTCAAAACATATATTACACAAAGCAATTATGAGAAACACAGTGTCAATTTACTGAATATTCGGTTAATTATTGTTCAATAATGATTGTTGATTAGAATTACATGCACGGAAAAAAAATATCTGCTAGACTGGTGACCTATTCAGACCTCCTTTCATTTCATTTCAACAATAGATGGTACATTTCCGGACCTTATGAACTAAATTGTTTTATTAAACATGCATTCTCCTAAGGCAGATGCAAAAGGCACAGTCAGAAAATGACCATTTAAAAAAAAAAAAAAATTCCAAGTGTGTTTCACTGACATAACTAACAACCAAACAGGTTTGGAATGACGGAGGAGTAAAACTAAGTATTATTAATTTTTGGATGAACTGCTCCTTAAATCAAAATAATTTATCATATTATATACAGTATATACAGTGTGTGTGTGTGTGTATATACATAATAAAAATAAATAAGTAAATAAATAAATTAAATAAGTGCACTACTGTTCAAAAGTTTGGAGTCAGTAAGTCGCTTAGCTCACCATGCTGCATTAATTTGATCAAAAATACCCTAATAAAAACGGTGTGAATTATTACAGTATTACAATTTAAAATACTCCAGTGTCCAGTATCATATGATTCTTCCCAAATCATTCTAAAATGCTTTCTATATATACACGTGTGTGTGTGTGTGTGTGTGTGTGTGTGTGTGTGTGTATATA
>NW_015633189.1:746319-753315 GCF_001515625.1 Sinocyclocheilus rhinocerous
TTTAATGTTTATTATTTTTTGCTGAAAGTGATACTTTTTTTCAGGATTCTTTGATGAATCGAAAGATCAAAAGAACAGCATTTATTTTAAATAAATCTTTTGTAAAATATAAAAGTCTAAAAACAATATATAAAAATCTCACTTTTTATCAATTTAATACATCCTTGTTGAATAAAAGTAACAATTCCTTGAAAAAAAAAAAACACTTTGTCCCCAAACTTTTGAAGTTTCAGTTAAGTCATTTCAGGACTCACCCAGCCAATACAATGAAGAAGTCTAGCCGATTCCAGGTGTCTCCAAGGTAACACTTTTTCCCAAAGATGCCCAGTGCAACCATCTTGATTACCATCTCCACAGCAAAAAAAGCAAAGATGAAATCATCAAAGTCCTGGGGGAAGAGAGAAATATCCGAAGGGTTAGCAGAATCTTAAAATGCTGCATTGGCCAAGTCAAGAGTTTGCAAAAATGTTCTTCTCTTGATCAGGAGATACAACCTAACTCGCACTAAAGAAATAAACCCTCCAAAAGCATATGCTGATGAATATTAAATTTCCACTTTGATGTCACAGCATAGTGTGAGTGTGTATGTGTGAGAGTGTGTACGTGTGAGTGTGAGTGTGAGTGAGTGTGTGTGTGTGTGTGTGTGTGTGTGTGTGTGCGCGTGCGTGTCTGTGTGTGTGTCCATGTGCTGAGGGGCTATAAGCCTTGACTCATACTTACACAGACATCTCAGTAAGTCGGAGTAAGCACAAACAACCAACTCACCCAAGTCTTTACCCACAAATCCTCTGCTAGTCCTCTATTTATTTTTCATTTCTGGTAACGTAAGCAAAGAAATAAACCTTACTAAATGTGCATATACAAGGACAATGATCTGCAATATGGAGTTTTAATAAATATGAATACAAAACACAGCATTAAGTGGTAAAAAGAGTCGGGGCCATTCACACAAAAAAAGCATTTTTACTTTGGAAAAAAAAAATGAGATGTGGAATGAAGGAAAAAATGCAAGTTTTGCAAGTCGTCCTTTTTAAAAGTTTAACTTCTATTAACCTTAGCGTCCCGTTTTTAGAACGCTGAGATTATCAAAATGACACATGAGGTTAGGTCAGAGGTAGTAAATCTGGCAATAAAGCCCATGCTGCCACTGAGTCATGACTGACAAGCTTCATGGAATGGAAATGGGAGTCCTTGCGTTTCTTGGAAAGCACACATCATGCCAAGTCAATGCTGAGCGCAATTTATGTGTTTGTGAACATGCACATGTATGAATGTGTGTGTGTTTGTGCTATGGTTAACAAACCACAAATCTGTTATCCACTAAGCAGCTTGTCTTTTCTGACCTTTCACGGCTTTCTCGAAAAGTTGTAGATCTGTATTAGTGATACACGTTTTCTTTACTATATTTTCCAGGGCACACATTTACACAGCTAACTGTCTGTATTTAATACCAATCTCTTTGTTTAATGGTGTTTACAAATCCATGTCCATTTAAAAGTGGTTCACTCTAAAGTGCCCTATTTAGAAGACTTGAGACACACACATACACAGAAACTGGCAGTGATCGAGACACTCACAAAGACACTGAAGTATTGTGTGACGTGACTGATTCAGAAGCACAGGATGATAACTGGAAGAAATTGGCGTATCCCAGTCCTGTCGTTACTTACCCGCATGTTGTTCTAAACTGATTTGCTGTTATTTCTACTGAAAATAATTTATTTGACTTCTACTTTAAAGAATGTTCACGTAGATCTTTAATTTCAATAGTGACCATGTCTTTCAAAAAAACTAAACAAAATTGGCAAAATGAACTACTTTCTTCTGAACTTTCTTCTGAAGCCATATGAGAAAGGGGAGAAATTTATGTTGCTATGGTACATACTGGAATTTTTCCTCTTAACTGAATGACAGTGAATATTTATTTAAATGTATACACATATTTATTTATAGTTTTACTTAAACATACATTTATGTAATTTTTCACACATACATAGTCAATATGAACTGTCATTTGTAAGGAATAGAGCTTCATAAAGATTCTTCAAAAGTCCTCTGTATGTGTTTTACTGACATAATTAACAAACAAACAGGTTTGGAATGACATGAGGATGAGTAAAAATAAGTACTACCAGTGAGAGCAGCGGTCAAAGCTGTCCATCTAATGCATATTTCCAACAATGAAAAAGTAGCACAGTGGAATGGAAAAACATGTGTGTGAATGGTCCCTCAGTCTGTCTCAGTAAATCAAGGTTGTGCTAATAACCATAAAGTTACTAAGGCAATTCTGACAGACTGTGGAAATAAAATACTTAGTTACTCTCTAAAACTCCTCTATAAAGATTTGTGAAAATAAACAAGACTATACTACTCAAATTGGCAATTTTCAAAACATATATTACACAAAGCAATTATGAGAAACACAGTGTCAATTTACTGAATATTCGGTTAATTATTGTTCAATAATGATTGTTGATTAGAATTACATGCACGGAAAAAAAATATCTGCTAGACTGGTGACCTATTCAGACCTCCTTTCATTTCATTTCAACAATAGATGGTACATTTCCGGACCTTATGAACTAAATTGTTTTATTAAACATGCATTCTCCTAAGGCAGATGCAAAAGGCACAGTCAGTTCCTAAGTAAAGACCACAGACTGGGTCCTTGAGACATCGGCGGCCATATGAACTCAGAGACAGTCGTTTCCTCAAGGTTGACTGTCACTGAAAGACACCTGGGCATTATCAGCCAGCGAGGACATTAGTCAAAGCTCTTAAGTGAGGAATTCCCTCCAGCCAAAGCACTTGCACTCTGACAATGCAGGGAATGTTAATTAAGCCGCAGTGGAGAGTATTTACTGTCGCGTTGGACATTATTCAGAGCCAAGCGCTAATGTATTACCTCATCCCTGATCGGCTTGTATTGTACAAAGTGGACATTTGGGTTATAGAGCACTACAGTTCTTGCCAATTCAAAGTTAATGGTAACACACAACACTTCCATAAACAATGCTGTCAGGATGAGGACAAGGGGAGAACCTGCGAGCCTTCATTTTGCATTAATGGTTTGGGGAAGAGACTATCTGTTCAGACAGAGATAGATCTCCTAAGACCATGCCCTAATGTTCTCTAATTATCTGCCTTAATGTGAACATATGGTGAACACATAAAAACAAAATAATAATAATTTCGCTATAAATAACACAAAAATCTCACTTTGACAAAAGGTTCTGCCCTGTACATTAATACTGCTCAACATATGGATGGTTTCTGCTCGCCAAGTCACTATTTTTGGCAGCATAATTTTTTTTTATATATTTATGTAATAATTCATATTTTAATCATTTGTATTATAATAATAATTAAATAGCAATACAAACATTGACAGCCAATCAGAATCCATTCGACTTTAAAGAGCATGTAAAGTTGTGTGTGTGTGTGTGTGTGTGTGTGTGTGTTTTGTTCATAGTCCATGTAGAGCTCTTGGCTCACACAGCTGTGTGCCTGTGAGTATAAATCTCTACGGGCCTTTCTATGGTTCAACAGCTCCCTCCAAAGATAAACGACGCAGAGTAGGGGAACCCTAAAAACAAAATAATAATAATTTCGCTATAAATAACACAAAAATCTCACTTTGACAAAAGGTTCTGCCCTGTACATTAATACTGCTCAACATATGGATGGTTTCTGCTCGCCAAGTCACTATTTTTGGCAGCATAATTTTTTTTTATATATTTATGTAATAATTCATATTTTAATCATTTGTATTATAATAATAATTAAATAGCAATACAAACATTGACAGCCAATCAGAATCCATTCGACTTTAAAGAGCATGTAAAGTTTAAAAGTTTAAAAATATATATTTTTTAAAATTATATTTATGTAATAATTTATATTTTAATCATTTGTATTATAATAATAATTCAATATATTGAAAGTACGTTGTTTAAATAATTTGTATATGTTTTTTTTTATTTTTTATGTATGTATACTTTATACTTCCCTGTCTCTCATCTCCTTTGTTTCAGAGAGCCTCTTCCCATATTCCTCCTCCCCTCCTTTTTCTCACCACATCTCATCCACCCATTTCTATTTAATACATGTCATCTTTCTCTTTCATATTTCTGGGGAAGCGTTCAAAAATAGCTCAGAGAAAGAGTCAGTCTCATCCGCGCGTGTGGAAGCGAGGGTGTTTGCGCGCGTGCGGTGATCTTTTGGCACTGAATAAATCTTCTCATGGTGTCCTCTTTGTTGTACAAATAGCTGATTGGTGTATTGTCTGTGCTGTGAGTAGGTTATTCTAGTGCAACTGATGGCTATATGTTTTTTTTTTTTTTTTTTTGTATGTATATAAATGTTTTCTTAACTAATTGAAAGGCTTTTAATTTACAGTAATATATATAAAAAAGTGTGTTTATGAATTTATAAAATAAATTTTAAAATAATTTAATACTTAATTGGTGCATTTATGGACCTTAATTAATTAATTTTAATAGTGTTTTTCATTAAATGTCTTTGGTTACAATAATTACTAGGCTTTAAATTTACAGTAACAGCTTACAGCTTTACTCGATGACACTTTTATATAAGCCAGCTAGATCAAATAATCTTAGTGACGTTATCTTAGTGACCTTAGCATTTTGGCAGCATAAGAAAGACCAACAAATGTAAATGTAAGTATCGTATAAGTGTGAAAGAACAGCAACTGTCAAATTACTCTTTTTATATATATATATATATATATATATATATATAGTAATAAATTAATATTTTTATTTGACAGATGCATTAATTTGATCAAAAGTGTCAGTAAAGACATTTATAATGTTACAAAAGTTGGGGTTAAATAATTCTCTACAGTGCTTTCCTCCCTCTCCCTTTCTCTCTCTCACACACACACACCCTACACACACTATATGAATATCTTCCTCTTTATACTTCCCTGTGTCTCATCTCCTTTGTTTCAGAGAGCCTCTTCCCATATTCCACCTCCCCTCCTTTTTCTCACCACATCTCATCCACCCATTTCTATTTAATACATGTCATCTTTCTCTTTCATATTTCTGGGGAAGCGTTCAAAAATAGCTCAGAGAAAGAGTCAGTCTCATCCGCGCGTGTGGAAGCGAGGGTGTTTGCGCGCGTGCGGTGATCTTTTGGCACTGAATAAATCTTCTCATGGTGTCCTCTTTGTTGTACAAATAGCTGAGTGGTGTATTGTCTGTGCTGTGAGTAGGTTATTCTAGTGCAACTGATGGCCTTTCTGCTGAGAAAACAATTCTTTAAATCCAGAACTTCTTCAGACCATCCGTCCACCCCCACAAATGCAAACACTCACACACAAAGAGAGGAGGAAGCTGCAACACACATTCACTGTGGATAAACAAAAATATCTTCTGTGTTCTTCTTACTAATTCATCTAATTCATATGTGCAGAGAGTGGTTGCTATGCCGATGACATCATGGAGTCTAGAAGGAAAGTGAAGAGACGTGTACAATGCAGCAGGAAAACACCAATCATCACACTACCATAAATCAACACAATAATGCATATTTAGTCTCTGATATTTGTCCTACATTGACATCTGTTGATGAAATATGCTGCTTTCACTAACCATTTAAAGAGATAGTTTACCATAAAATGAAAATTCTGTCATCATTTACTTCATCCTCATGTCATTCCAAGTCTGTATGATTTTTTTCTTCTGTCAAACACCAAATAAGATGTTCATGCTGCAATTTTGTATACAATGAAATTAAACGGTGACCACATGCTTTAAAGGTCAAATAATGACAAAAACCACTATTAACATATTATAAAAGTGGTTTATATGATTCGTCCACCTAATTAAAAATGTCTTCGGAAGCCCTGCGATAGCTTTCCGTGTTGAACAGATCAAAAGAACTTCCCCTTGTAGCTCTCAAATCTCGTATGTGTGATTTCAATACACGCATATAAAAATTTGCCTCATTGTAATTGGTAAGAAGACCAAGACACATGACAAGCGATGATGCTTTGCACAACTAACCTTAAATCTAATGACAAATTTTGACGCACCATATTTGAATGCGTGCAAATGAGATATACAGTACATTAAAAGAGCAGATTAGCAGTGGCTAATGACTTAAATTGTTCAATTCCACATAAGGCTAAAGGAAACCATGAACGACAACAACTATGACGATAACTATATGGTTTTAATAATCGTTGGTTTTAATAATCGTTCCAGTTCTTTCAGAATATGGAACTCCACACCACAGTGATAACAAAACAGAGGAGCGATATCATTGGAATCACTTTCAGAACAAATTTGTATAGCTAAAGAGCAATACAAACATTGACAGCCAATCAGAATCCATTCGACTTTAAAGAGCATTTAAAGTTTAAGACAACATAACTGCAGTATACACTTATAATAAAAAGAATGTTAGTGTGCGTTGGTGTGGGTGCTAATGTTATTGCTATAGTTATCTTTATAGCTATCATTCTTGGTGTGAACAGGCCTTAATTTACACTGCACCAACAGACACGAGCAATGGCAACAGACGCGTTTGTTGGATTTTGTCGGATCAGTGTGTTACAGGTCTGCAACTGTTGCATTTGGATGGCAGTTGAGTCGATTGAGTATGTTCACACAACATTAGTTAGGTTGTGGAATATCTGAGAAGTGATGTACTGTAATCTAGTGATTACCGATGTTGGTTGGCATTTATCAGTGCCGTGAGACTTAGGCTACGTTCACACTGCAGGCAAATGTGGCCCAAATCTGAGTTTTTTGCTCACATGTGACTGTGATCTGTTTTTGTCATGACAGTGTGAACAGCACAAACCGCATGGAATCTGATCTTTTCAATTCTGATTTGTGCCACTTCCATATGTGGTACTAAATCCGATCCATGTCAGATGTTTTGCAATGCGACCGCAGTGTGAACGGTCATGTCGGATTTTATGCGGCTTTTACGTCACTCTAGATCGACATTCGTCATAATTCC
>NW_015633189.1:762750-790111 GCF_001515625.1 Sinocyclocheilus rhinocerous
AATCTGATCTTTTCAATTCTGATTTGTGCCACTTCCATATGTGGTACTAAATCCGATCCATGTCAGATGTTTTGCAATGCGACCGCAGTGTGAACGGTCATGTCGGATTTTATGCGGCTTTTACGTCACTCTAGATCGACATTCGTCATAATTCCGCGCTGACGGGAGACACTTTAAAGATTTTACATTCCCAAAGTTATCAAGACAGTAGCGAAAGGTAATCAGTGAAAGTGTGATGTGTCAGAACTCATGTGTATTACAGTGACAACTCGACAAGCAAAACATGAGGGCTCGTATCATAAAAGTTTCAAAACTCTGCTTTCTTTTGTCACAACCTTGTCATTATTTCATAATTTCGCTATCACACTATAAATAAACGCATAATCGCTTACTTTATATCCTCCGTGTTTACTTCCGTATGACGGCACGCTGCGCAAGTGTTGCCAAATCCACAGTTTCCCCGTGGAATTAGGCTACATTTCCTCTGTTGCCGTGAGATGTTTTTCAACTTCGTGGGTTGACGCAACCCCACTAACGCGATGTTTACCTCCCTGAACATGATTGGGCTAGTTTTGGACTAGTTTTGAGAAAGAATTGGGCGGATTTTGTTGTGAAAATCTGGAAACCGTGTTCGTATTGTTCTTTTGCACATGCGGGTCAGTTCAGAACCATGATCTGTTCACACTGGAAATCTGATATTGGCCACATTTAAAACAACAATGTGAACAGCTATACAAAAAAATCGGATCTGAGAAAAAATCGGAATTGAACCATTAGGCTCGCAATGTGAACTTAGCCTTAGTTTACACAACAATGTACAAAAAAATGAAATGTTTTTCTGTTGCATTATTGAAAAGACTTGCATAAAGACAACAAAACAATCCCTATTCACACGGATAACATTGCTTTTTGTATTTTATACAGAAACAATAGCTGTATCATATTAAAAAACTTGCACTTTGAATCAGTTTTTAAAAGTTGGCTTTTTCATGTAAATGAACAGCCAAACAGACAAAATGCATTAAAAAGTTTTCGTTTTTTAGTTGAAAACTTTGTAGTGTTATTTACCTCTTAGGTTATACAAAGATATCATAAAGCTTCACAATACTTTGGAAACAGCTCATGGGTTGAACAGATAAGTTTTATGGTGATTTTTATCCTTCCTGGAGCTCAATAGCCCCTGCTCACCATTTAGTTGTAAGGGTATGAGGGTATGCGATGACAGACCTTCTATGATTTCTAGAGATTTTGTGCATAAGGCACATTTGACTTACAGATACAAAGCTACAAAGAAATTACACTAAAGTTTTCTTCTTTTTTGCACTCATTGCATCATCCCCTCGTAAGCAATAAACCACAAGTGTCATTATTTGAATTACTCCAAGGCAAATGGAATTCCTCAGCAAAACAGCTGACAAAAAGAACAACATATGCTCACTTCACCTGAAGAGAATGCTAAGAAAACCAAGCCAGAACAGATCATACTGTACTGTACAAGAGTTATGTAGTTCAAACCATGCATAAGAATCTCATCATCCACACAGACACACTTACAGGGAGCAATAAAAAGGGAGAGAAAAATAAAGATACGACAAAAGAATAATAGCCAATCGGTACTGTTAAACTCACAGTGAGCTCTCCTCTTAAACATGATACTACTCATTTTCTGCCCCAGAAACCACTTATCTACACCCTCGACTCAACTAAAGCTTGCATAATAACACACATGCACATCCTAATGCTGGAATTTGGTACTTAAAGAACTAGTTCACCTACAAATGAAAAATTTGGCATCATTTACTCACACTCATGTCATATGACTTTTTCTTTTATAAAAACTCGAAAGATGTTTTAAGACATGCAATGAAAGCCGATGGGGACCAAAGCAGCAAATTCACTAAACTGACTAATATTATATGAAAACTCCCAGACATTTTTCAAAATATATTCTTTTGTGTTTCAAAGAAGAAAGTCATGTATTTAGAATGATATGTAGTGACAGAAAATAAAACATTTCCATAAGAAATGAGGAATGCCTGCAGAGGGAAAAAAAGAAAAGAGGAAAGCACTGAAGAAATAAATGATAATGTGTTGTGTGGGCAGAAGAGAAGTGGCACAGAGAGAAAGAGAGAGACGGCAGGCATGCTCCACAGCTTTATTGTATTTCCCTGAATTCCATTATTCCACCAAAGGCATTCTTTTGGAGCTCATGCCGAGGGCTAACCTGAGTCACGTCAGCTATGGAGTCCAGGTGTGTCTCCCTGACAGTGATGGGAGCTGATTGTATGTCTTTGTAAATTTCTTGATGACCAGGTTTGCAATCTTATTTCTGGCAAAGCACACTAATTTGTTTCTAAGACTTATGTTCACAAAGGCTGAATTTATTTGATAAAAAATACAGTAAAAAAAAAACAGAAATACTGTAAAATATTATCACAATTTAAAAAGAACTGTTTTCTGTTTCAATATACTTAAAAAAACTGGATTTTCATCGTGTGTGTGTGTGTGTGTGTGTGTTTTATACATATATTCTACTAAATAATAAGCACTATTCAATTATTCCTCTAGGTATTTTCTCAAGAGTATGTCAATATTGATTTCAAAATCAAGTCTGGATGCAAGCCACTGCACAATTGTTGTATGATTTATGTGATAGTTTGCCTTTAAATATAATATTTATAATCACATCTCACTCACACTCTGTACAGTGAACTTGACCCACTGTCACAATGTAAAGATCACAGTTTAGTATCATTCATTACAGCAACCATTAGCTTAATAACTCAGAAATAAGAGGTGATTCACCTCATGTCACAATCAGTCACACTGTATTCTAAAATGCCTGATTACAATGGCTGTGTGGATGAGTGGCTTTGAAGTCGTGTTTTAGGCACTTCATTTAATGTGGTTTAATCCTCTCTAGGGCCAGGCCATTTCAGGCTCATTTGTTTTTATATAGTCCTCCAAACGCTTATGACACCCCCATAGCATTAGAGGGATCACATAGAGAGGAACAGAGGTTGAAAGTGTTATATAACTTCTAGGAGCCAGAAAAAAGTTTTGGAAATTTATAATTTTCTTCACTTCATGACAGTATTTAGAGCATAGAATGCATCTGACAAAACAAAAGTTTAAAAAAGATCTATCTATCTATCTATCTATCTATCTATCTATCTATCATGAGTTGACTTTTTCTATGTACACAACAGGCCTATTTCTCTCAAATATTGTTCACAAATCTGTCTAAATCTGTGTTAGTGAGCACTTCTCCTTTGCCGAGATAATCCATCCACCTCACAGGTGTGGCATATATCAAGATGCTGATTAGACAGCATGATTATTGCACAGGTGTGCCTTAGGCTGGCCACAATAAAAGGCCACTCTAAAATGTGCAGTTTTACTGTACCCACTCAAGTCGGTTACAACGACGAACTGCAGTCAGGTCGAGACCCCGATGAGGACGGAGAGGTGTTCTCTTCACGGATGAATCCCGGTTTTCACTGTACAGGGCAGATGGCAGACAGCGTGTATGGCGTCGTGTGGGTGAGCGGTTTGCTGATGTCAACGTTGTGGATCGAGTGGCCCATGGTGGCGGTGGGGTTATGGTATGGGCAGGCGTATGTTATGGACAACGAACACAGGTGCATTTTATTGATGGCGTTTTGAATGCACAGAGATACCGTGACGATATCCTGAGGCCCATTGTTGTGCCATTCATCCACGACCATCACTTCATGTTGCAGCATGATAATGCACGGCCCCATGTTGCAAGGATCTGTACACAATTCCTGGAGGCTGAAAACATCCCAGTTCTTGCATGGCCAGCATACTCACCGGACATGTCACCTATTGAGCATGTTTGGGATGCTCTGGATCGTCGTATAAGACAGTGTGTTCCAGTTCCTGCCAATATCCAGCAACTTCGCACAGCCATTGAAGAGGAGTGGACCAACATTCCACAGGCCACAATCAACAACCTGATCAACTCTATGCGAAGGAGATGTGTTGCACTGCGTGAGGCAAATGGTGGTCACACCAGATACTGACTGGTTTTCATTTTACGCAAGCGCTGGGTTGTTTTTTAGAGTGTGTATATATATATATTTATACAGTACATATCCTCTGCCAATGCCCCTAATTGTTATTTTTATATAAAATAATATGTCCTCTATGGAGGACAAAAGTGAATTGTTGCTGGGTCCCAGAATGATAAAATACATCCACAACAGAAAAGAGAGGATAGCTCTCTGAAATCCTTAGGGCAAAACACTCATCAGCAAAAGGAATTTAGCAGATTGAAGTCAAAGTCCCTGAGCCATGTTCCCTAGTCAATGATAAACCAGAGCAGTGTTTTTCCTGTGATAATCTGCTTTGAATTACAGGCGAGGATCTCTTTGTTGCCTATCACCACATGTGGTTTTGGGCATTCCAGTGTCTTTTGGAAGTCATTCAACACAACATGCTTCAGGATATCTAGAGAAACCCAGAGCTCGACGAGAGATGATGACAAACACCTCAAAATAACCCCCATTTTTTGAGTTGTAAAAGTTGTTGGATTTAATTTTAACACCAAGTTAATTTCAAGTCTGTGTCCAGTTACATTTTAATTTGTTTACCATCTGTTCTTTGATCTATTTAAAGTGCATTGGGTTACAAAAGGTTGTGTATTCTAGGAATGAGACTTACCTCCAGTATCTTGCATCGCTCAGTCTCACAGTGGCTGTCCTCACAAGGCTGAAACATCCCCAGAGTAATGCAGTTCAGCAGGATTACCAACATGCTGGCCCTCTCGAACCATGTGGGAAGCAGAAGTTAAGGAATAGTACATAGAAAATACATGCAGTCACAGAAAAATAGCAAAAGTTTTGTTCAGAATTTAAATGAATGACATTATTGCAACCTATGCAGATAAAAAAGTACTTTGGAACAATATTCACTCAGAAATTGACCGCAAATTTCACAAATAATTATAAAGCAACAGCAAGGAACACACTGAGATAAACATACACTGAGATAAACATAAAGATAAACATATACTACATCCAAGCTATCAGCAGACATTTTTATCTTGTTGTTGCTAAAGTGAGTAATAAAGAGTTCAAAAAAGCAGAAGTAATGCAAATTTATTTATGTAACTGTGTCGTGTAAATGATGTCCTTCTATCCCACTGTTATAATCCGTTTTGGAAAAGAAAGCAAGGAAAAATTGTAATAAATTATCACATTATTGTTAGCGATAACATAATTTAGTTATTACAGCTTTAACAAATAACATGTCAAAGGCTAAAATCACTTTCTCTGTCATGAAAATGAGGTCAGTCCACCGAAACGTTTTACAGGGTCAACGGTGCTTTTGTCATTATGTTCGTCATTATTATTCTTGATTTACTTGTGGGGAATAAATGACCCAGAGTTCCTTCATCTTTTTAGCTCACCGCTAGTAATTGATCATGGGGTGGGAAAATGTGTGGCTGGTCCCTCAGATGCCATGTACCGATTCAGGGGTTGAGCTCGAACATTTACATCGAAATTAAATATAAGAATGCTAATGTCTATACAGGGTGCCGTCTGAGCAAAGTGGTACCAGACAGAAACCAGCTCATTTTTCACAATTACTGCCAGCGGAGGGCCCAAGGGGACACAATTAAAGCCACCAAAACTAAATAAGAAGATGCACCATCAAACAGGAAAGTTTCCTGCCTGGAGAAACTCTGATTACAGTATACAATAGAACTATATATTGTCCGATCACATCATAACTTAAGGAAATTACGCAACACTTTTAGACATTGAGTGAAAACTGTTCAGTGGATTTACAGTGGGATTCAGGCTTCTTATGTGATCACACTTTCACAATGGCATCATGAATTAACCGGCCTTATTGCTGTGTACAGATATATGTGAAGTCATAAACCTCAATAATGTAACTCTCGGCACATTCTGTGTTCACTGATTTCTGGTGTGAATCCTTAACACTGGCATTATGGTATTTTACAGTTCTTGACCATAATGAACGTCTCTAGTTGCATAAAGGGGCTCGGGCTATAATGTATTCTGCATGAATAATGTAAACAGACAGAAAGGCAGAAGACTAATTACAAGCTGCTAACTTCTCTCAGGCTGCATTGATCTATATACACTGAACCAGGGGCACAGAGTCAGTGGAACTGATAGTCGTGAACTATGTAAGGAAAATCACTCAAAAACTGTGTGTATATGTATATATATAAAATTTTAAAAAAGAATGACACAACATAGGTTTTAATAGTAAACTGCAATTACACTTCCTTTCAAGAGTTTGGGGGCTGTAATATTTTTTTTTTAATTGATTTATTTTATTTTATTTTACTAAAGAATATACTTTTATTTATGGATGCATTAAATTGATCAAAAGTGACAGTAAAGACATTTTTATATAATGTTACATTTTTTAAAATAAATATATTTAAAATAAATACTTAATAAAAAAAAAATGTATCATGGTTTCTACAAAAATATTAAGCAGCACAACCATTTTCAAAAAATGATAATAAAAATAAATGCTTCTTGAGCAGCAATATTATAATTGTTTCTGAAGGACCATGTGACACTGAAGACTGCTGAAAATTCAGCTCTGCCATTCCAGAAATAAATTATATTTCACAATATTACTCTTCTTACTCTATTTTTGATCAAGTAAATGAAGCCTTGGTGAACATAAAATATACTAATTAGATATACTATAACTAATTATTTCAAAAATATTACAGAGCCCAAACTTTTGAACAGTAGTGTACTGAAGGTACCACTAAAATTGTCAACTTAACCCGTTAATGCCCAGTTTTGTTTTGTTTTTTTTTATTTCAGAGATTTCTGAAAATCTAATTATTTATATTATTCTTCATACTCTGCAGTATTGCACTTCTACTATCCAGTATTTTTGCATAATGTTTGATTTTGCATAATGTCTGACCACTGACAATGAATCAACTACACTTTGCTATAGTTTCAAGTATTTTATTTCACTCCACAATCTTTCTTCTGGCATAATAAAATAATTTCAAATATATTACTGCATGTTCATTTATTTACTTGGTAAACAGCGGCTCTGGTCATGCTGTCAGGGTTTATTCTGCAATAATGACTGACTGGCTGGCTGCTTCTATCTCTATATAGAAACTCCCATAGAAACCTATGCAAAGATTGAGATAATAACAAAGTTGCCAGGTGCATTTCAGAGAAAACAACCTACCCACCACATGACACATTATCCAGCAAGTTGTCAAAAGCTCTTCCTAAAGTTGTCTACTTATATGCCAGTTTTATAGCAACCAAAACAATATTCGCAGAAAGAAAATCAGTGGTAGAGCCTTCGGCAACTTATAAATGGCCGCAGGATTAAAAGGTTTAATGAATGTAGCAAGTCACAGACATTGCAAATGTTTCCCTTGCCAGCAAACAGTAATAAAAGACGGAATAGAGAGAGTCCCGTGGACAGTAATAACCAGACAAACCCCTATAAACAAGAAATGAGAACACTGGAACATGTGCTTATAAATTATTTCATAAAGTGTGGCTTTAATTTGGAAAAACAAAGCAGTGAACTCACACAACAGGCAGAATCAGAAGTGAGAAAGGAGCTTATAAATGCTGTGTGATCCTTAACAGGTATCTCTTTGCTTCTGAAATGTTTTCAGTTGGCCGTGGCACACATACAGATGCATACAGAAAATCCCTCCCTACATTTTCACCGCTCACCATGAGCAGACACGCGTTTTCTCTCACGTGGACCCCCTTCACCATTGCTGGAGTGTAGGTGGGTTTAACTCACAAGCAACGGTGAGATCAAAACCTCATCAACTCTTTATGTTGTGTTTATGTGGAGCCCAATTCCCACACAAGGCTCCCTTCATGCTCTGAAAAGCCTCACTTTCACTCTTCTGACAGGCTGGAAAAAAGTAACAAGGCATAAAAGTATGGTGTGTGTGTATGTTTGTGTGAGCGATTCTGCAGCTTTTCCAGGCTGATTTTGCAGACTAATGCTAGCAAACACACCTGAAAGAGTGACAGAGGTGGGCTGAATAAGCAACATGCTCAGATTTGTCAAGCTCAAGTGCTTGAGTATAAACTTATCTTATGCTAAGTAATGAATAAATGAGGTGGCGTCCAGTATGCAGGATGCAGAACTATTGGAGCATTCTGTTGCAAGGACATGCAATGATAATAAACCCAGCTAAATAGTAAATCCAAATGCATTTTCTATAGAAATGCACTGAGTTTCCATTTTAGTACTGGTCTGATCAGACTAACAATATATATAATGCACACAGTATTTTCACATGTGAGTTCTAGTCCATCTGTTCATTCATTTCCAATCTTTCTAACTGTTCACATTTCTATCCTTCTAGTCTAAATGTGTGCATGCAGCCACTTGTTTAGTAGCCCTTCCTCCAGGGTCTCAGGAGCCCATATGGATGACTGCCATTCCTGGCTAATAGCCGTATTTCATCCGTCCTATGTTTAATTCAAGGCTCTTGGCATTAGCCATGTTTCATGCCAGGCTCTTACATTCTCCAGTGTCGCACGTCCTAACATAGTTCCTTTGCTGGGACCCTTCAAGTCTGCTGGTTCCACTGTGCTAAAATGTTCATCCTGCTCCAATTCAAGAACCATTCCATGCTATTATGTCACTGTACGCTCATTAGCAAAGGGCATTTGTAGAAGAAAATGAAAAAGTAAAAAAAAGGTAATGGTGTCTAAAAGGAAAGATTTATAAATACATGTATGAAACAAACAAATAAACAGAGATGCTAAATAAGAAAACAAGTTGGACAATTAAGTTTCACAGTAATCATATGGAAAAGGGGTCTAAGACTAAAATGCTTTAAAAGCATTTATTTAAAATAAAATAAATTAAATAAACATGTAAAATACATAAAAACGCTCTTAAATAAAAAAATGAAATGAAAATAAAAAATAAAAAAATGTAAAGGAAACCGTGTCTAAAACTAAAATGCAAATAAATAAATAAATAAATAGTGATCATCAGAAAACATTTGCATAAATAAATTTCATCTTAGGAAGTCACCATAATTTCTATGAAATTAAAATGCTAATAATGATCAAATAAACAAATTATTAAATAAATACATGTATTAAAAAAAATCTAAAATATATAATAATATACATCACATATGTGCAAGATGTTTCTGGTTGAAGCATCCATAAAGGCCTCAATGCATAAAGCAATGCTATTAATTACGAACCAAAAAAATAATAAAATTGTGATAGACAGAATCGACCAAGATTCATCTAACTAGCATCTCCAGATCTATGTTGGCAGAGATGAATATGACACAGGATAGACTTGACTTCAGTCAATATTTCAGAGTCATGAAGCTCACATCTGACACATCCTCATTCCTCAAACAAGCCCATCTGTCAAACGTCTGCGATGTAAAAGACTAAAGCTGTGAAAAAAAGGCAGAAATGTGATTCTAAGGACTTGGGAAAGAGTCTATGGTGAATGTGAATGTTTCTATGCCACACAAGCTCCTTTCTCAAGTGCACTTAAAGTTTAACTGTAAAGTTAGCTGCAGTGCTCTAGGGTGAACAGAGGAGAGTTTGAGGTAAAACTCACACTGACAGTTTAAAGGGACAGTTCACTCAAAAATGGAAATTTTGTCATGTACTCAGTTGTTCTTTTGTGCTCAACAGAAGAAAGAAACTCATACGGGTTTGGAACAGCTTGAGGGTAAGTGAATGATGACAACTTTCATTTGGGGGTGAACTGTCCCTTTAACAATGAGAGTCTTGTCTAGCGCACAGAGTCCCTTGTTTTCCTCACTGTTAACTATTAGTCCTGCATGACCTCCCAGATAAAAACACAACAGAAATAAAAAAAACATTTAATTTCTGCATCAGCATAGCTTTACGAAACAAAACAATAGAAGAGAGATGTATGAAGGTTTAGCGGGCAGATGGAGGTGAAATTTTTCTGCTGCCTCTTACAGCTCTGCATAAATACATGATGAGCCTCTTAGTAGGCGGCAGAAGTGTTTCAAATTTTACATACAATATGTAAAGCAAACATCATAATTTCATTTTGCTTCGCTCTGAGACACTAAATGCCACATACTTAAGTGTTTAATCTAGTGAAAAATAGAGACACAAACATTTGTGCATGTTCTTTTATGTACAGATGCTTCGGGGGTCATGGTACAAAAGCATTTGCTAGGTTCAGCTGTCCATCTAAAAGGAAAGGAGAGTTTGAGAGAAAATTTTTTTAAAAACCTCAGAAGCAATTTAAAGGCCAGATGGCTATAAAAGTATTTAGATTTCCGCAGCGCCTTCTCTTTTGAGTCAGCTTTCTGGAACCGGCAGTTCGGTTACAAGATCAGAAGTCTCTGTGGATCAGTGAGGAAGGAATCTTGTGATGGAACGCTGACAAAACTGGGGGACATCTGACTGAAGAAGTACTAAAAGAGCCACTCTCTGCTCCACACCAGGGAGCTGCTTAAACTATAAAAGTTTGTGAGGAAATGTTGCTTGTCTGTTAAGTGTAAAAATCGAGATGACGAAAAAAAGAGCGAACTTCCGAGATGACGAAAAGCTAGGTTCAAAATTAGAAACTCGCTGTGGGACACAAACACAACACACTGTTCTAATCAAAACACATGGATATACATGCATCGCTGAAGAGGTGAAACGGTCAAGATCTGAAAATGGTTAGTGGATTTGTTAACCTGCTGTGCTGATATTCAAGTGCTAACTTGCAGCACAAGGTTGAAGCACAAAAAAAGTATTAGGGCTAGGCAATTTGGATGCTTTTTAGACTTTTGAAGATAATAAATAGATATTTGGATATGTATGTTTTTGCTCTGAAAATTATTTTTTTTCTCCAGTCAGTGAAACCATAATTTCAATCAAACAGCCATTGTCTGCAATTAAATTCAAAATGTAAGGACTAAAACACAAAAGTCTCATTCAGAATAATCAAGGTACACTGTTTCACAGTTTTTCACTAAATGAACACAAGGAAAAATAATAGCTGTAATATTTGTATTAAAATTAACCAACAAAAAATATATATATTTTAGAGTTTGTTGACTCTAAGGCACCTCATTTTCCACAAATTTTGAAAAATACTTTTTACTTTTTTATCTAATTATATTTTAGAACGTCTACCCGATAAAATGTATTACAGCTTGGCATAAAAATTTTTATTTCATTATAAATGTAATTTAAATGTCTTTTCCAAGTCTAGAAAATCACACTTTTAAAATTAAAATGAATTACAATTTAATTAAATTACAAACTTAAGCCCTTGGGAACCACTGTACCAAGGTATTTTAATGCATGAAAATACAAATGAATCAATAAATAGTTAAATGATTGACTGAAAGTTTGAACCAATTCATGAAAGTGATACTTTTGCCAAAGTTAAAATCAGAGATGATATTAAAACAATTGTCTAAATGCTCTAATACTTGATAACTGTAAGATTGCAACACAATTTTCACGAAATTTAAAGACCAAATAAAACGCACATTAAAACACTGCCATGTGTTGCTTAATTTTATATTGCCAGCAAAATCATTGCGATTTTTCTATATATCATCCTGCCTAACTAGTAGCCCAGGTAGAAACAACTTTTAAAAAAAAGGCATTCCAGTTTCAAAATCGATTTGATATGCCTTAACAGGGCAGTCATTACACCCAAATTCACCATCACCAGTGAGCCAGGCAATACTAAGAATCAAAGAGCCATGAAGTAATAAGGAATAAATGGAATGTGCCAAATATTTCAGACAGAGCCTGTACACGCAGACAGCAAATTAATTTTATATTGCCAGCAAAATCATTGCGATTTTTCTATATATCATCCTGCCTAACTAGTAGCCCAGGTAGAAACAACTTTTTAAAAAAAGGCATTCCAGTTTCAAAATCGATTTGATATGCCTTAACAGGGCAGTCATTACACCCAAATACATGAATTCACCATCACCAGTGAGCCAGGCAATACTAAGAATCAAAGAGCCATGAAGTAATAAGGAATAAATGGAATGTGCCAAATATTTCACACAGAGCCTGTACACGCAGAAAGCAAAGCATGTTGTGCCAAGAGACAACGATTTTCTGACGCGGAGCATTAGCTTGTTCATTCGCTCAATTAAGGCCCTGTTCGTATCGCGCGGCACCTTAATGTGTCTCTGTCTTTTCTCCATCTGCCTCAGACTCTTCAGAGTGTTGAGTCCACTTAGTCCAACAAAGATGAATGAGACACTAGAGCTCCCATTACTACCCTCCAGTCAGTTAGATCCTCTCCTCTGTTCCCTGCAGATGTTCCGCTAGTCTGTACATCAATGTTCACTTTAAATC
Source organism: Sinocyclocheilus rhinocerous (assembly GCF_001515625.1). Classification (NCBI taxonomy): domain Eukaryota; kingdom Metazoa; phylum Chordata; class Actinopteri; order Cypriniformes; family Cyprinidae; genus Sinocyclocheilus; species Sinocyclocheilus rhinocerous. Next base: position 775,110 of record NW_015633189.1, read on the forward strand.
CTATAGCAAATATCTTTGAAGCCCTTATTCACCCTATAAAGAATTAAAGCCTTACAGAACATATGCAGACAGTATGGACATTTACAGAGTGACTGTTTACATATGTGCGAATATTCCAATTACATTCCATATTACAATTTTTAAAGAGTAATGCAAACCTGATTGTCAATCTAAACATTTGGATTACTTAAAGAAACGTAATAATTATTAATAATTAATGATGTAATGATCAATGATGGTAATTTAAAAATGTAATCAAATGTAATCCCAGTTATGGATTTTATTATTAACGCATTAAAACAATATGTGACCCTGGACCACAAAACCAGTCATAAGGGTCCATTTTTCGAATAAATAAGCTTTCTATTGATGTATGGTTTGTTAGGATAGGACAATATTTGCCTGAGATACAACTATTTGAACATCTGGAATCTGAGGGTGCAAAAAAAACAAAATATTGAGAAAATCGCCTTTAAAGTTGTCCAAATGAAGTTCTTAGCAATGCATATTACTAATCAAAAATTAAGCTTTAATATATTCACAGTAGGAAATTTACAAAATATCTTCATGGAACATGATCTTTACTTAATATCCTAATGATTTTTGGCATTAAAAAAAAATCAATAATTTTGACCCATACAATGTATTTTTGGCTATTGCTACAAATATACCCCAGTGACTTAAGACTGGTGTTGTGGTCCAGGGTCACATATAACAATAACAATAAAAATGATTTTTTTTTAAATAATATTCATGTATTCTTTTTTACTGCCAAAAACCTGGCTGATAGATGTATAAATTGTGTTAATAATGTCCATGATATCAAATCAGCAGTAATCATACATTCATTCATTTTTCCATTACTCAGAACGCAGGATATGAACATACACACATATACACTCGCGTACTGAGCAGTCTATCAAATTATTAACAGATCAGCCCTGCTGCCACTCAGTTTCAGCACATTTTCGCTGATGCATGCTGCCCCCTGTGACGGCTGTGAGCCATGCTTTGACACCTGACACGAGTGTTTTAATTGTTCAAAATAACATGAAAGTGCTTCCAAGGGAGATGTGCACAGGAGTGCAAAGACCTGATTTAGCATCAGGAAGTAGAGTTTCCATGGTAGGATTAGCTGCTTTGATGTAGCAGGAAAGACCAGAGTTCATCCTTGTAGAGAGATTGGCAAGAACTCATCATCTGAACGCGTTACTCTACTGTCAATTTCTTCTGTTTGAAAAGTGCTTTGGGAGGTTTAATAGTACATCACAACACTATGCATGTCTTTATCGTTATTTAAAAATCAATCATGACACTATTACCAATGCCTAGAGATTTTACTAGCAAAATTTGATGATGATGATAATAATAATAAAAGTTTTGAGATACTGCTTTGAGATGCTGTTTTGAGTGTTACTACTTAAAATTATTATGATTATTAATTATTATCGTTATTATTATTATTATTATTGCTACATATTTTCTATAGATTTTAGAAGCAAAGCTTTTTTTTATTAATAATTAATAAGGGTAAGGATTAGGCTATTTATTGGTGTCCAAATCCAAATTAATTATTATTATTATTATTATTATTATTAATTACATTTTTCTGATAAAATTTCTATAAAAAATGTCATTTTTATTAATAAAATAATTAAATGCAATATTAAACAATTAATTTATTGTGTCAATAAATAAATAAATAGTTAGATATAGTTTTGCTACTAAAAGGTCTATAAAACACAAGTTATTTTTATTAATGAAACACATAAATGTAATGATTAGGCTATTCATTATTGACAATTGTGTCCAAATGCAAGCAAGCAAACAAACAAATAAATAAATTCTGTTATGTATTATCAATTAGCAGACATAAATAATTTAACTTATACAATAAAACAAACAAACAATCAATCTTTCAATCTGTCCGATGCATATATTCATTTGAACATGACTGAATGCTTTCAAAGTTTCAGGAGTTAGATAATTCAGATAAGAAAGGGTTATGTGTTAAGTATTCAGACCTTAGCGCTTATTTTTGCTATGAACCAATAAATTGCCTGCTATACCGTTCTAATACCTGTCATCAAAACAGCAATTGAGACACTATTCTGCTGAACTATGAGTCTTCATGATGAAAGCCAATGTTGCCTAGCAACAGACATTTCAGAGCACAAAGGAGCAGAGGTGTTTCCTGGCTCGAGTCTGCTGTAAGCATGCGAGTTTTCCACTGGCACAATGGGAAATGTAATATACATACAGCTAATCACATGCAAGTATGGACCCCAAGACGGTGCTAAAACTGGGAATTAAGTAATGGGATTTAATTGATCTTAACTGCACTTGGCAACTCACATTCCCAGTCACACACTCCAATATAGCTCTATAATACACAGACTAAACTCTCACACATAATGATGAAGCATGTAGTTCACTTATTTGATACAAAATGTTTGGTCTGGCCTCAAATGAGAGTACATACTGCTGTGTCTGTGTCTCTAATGGTGCTGGAAGAGTGACAAGGCCAATGGTTGTGTCAGAGCATGGTGGCATCTGCCTCTCGCCAACAGGGTCCCTGAGGCACGGAGACAATCAGGTCGGCTCACCCCTCGTCTTCCCTCTCTCCTTCCCTCCAACATATCCTCAAAGCCTCTGGCTGCCTGTCTAGAGGGCACAGGTGCTAACTGATAAGCCATTCGTGCAAACCAGGTAAACCCAGTTTTAGTGGATTTTTATTTTAAATGGGAGTTGGTTACTTCCCGTCATACGAGATTATCACACGGAAACCAGTATCGATTACTAAGGCTGTGCCTAGGTGCATTATAACATGCAACCACTGATCTTGAAACTACACAGCGAGAAAAAAAATCCTAACATTTAGTCTTACTATTGAAAATGCCTGCACATGATTAAAATAATAATAATAATAATGTTGTAACAAAATTGTGGTGTTTTAATTTGATAATACAATCTTGCACAATTTTGCTAAATGTGCCTTATTTTATATAATAAATATTATTATTATTATTATTATTATTATATACACACACATACATGCATATATAACATTTAAAACAAGGCACATTTCGAAAAACTGTACAAGAGGAGTCTTTTTTACTTTTTTTGAAATATAAATGAATTAAAAACTATTTTGTTACATTCAACAGCGAGACAAAAAATAAATATGAAGAGAAATATGAAATACTGACAGTGCGTAAAATTACTCTCTGCTTTATTAGTATTATTATTATTATTATTATTATAAATATATATTATCTTGTACTGTATGAAATAGGAGGAGTACTAATGTCTACTATTTTATTAGCCTGAGAAAATATCATGTGTCTTCCCTCAGATGTGTGAAGAAAGATTAGATTAACGCAGGTATGGAATGGATTGGCTTTTGATCGATTTTCAGAAGGCCATGTCTCCTAAATATATGAGCCAGACTCACAATAGCAACGGAAATCTTTTATGGAGAGAGATCATCCCTCAAGAAAATTGAGCTGAATGGTAATATGAATATTTCCCAAAAGTGCTATCGGAGAAGATCATTCTCCATCAGTTTGCAAAGATTATGGTGATTGTCAGTGGTCATATTTTCATAAACAGTGGAATATTTTTCCCCTTTCATTACAGTAAATGTAAAAATGTTATAGGAAAGGTGTGTATGAATACATGAACACCCACTATCACGTGATTCATCTTTCAAACAAACCATTAAAAAAAAAAAAAAAAAAAAAAAGACAAACAAACTAAACAGTTAGCCAGAGTACATCTTCCTATTTCAAAGCTTTATTATTTAACAACTGCGTCCGTATTAAGCAATCATGACCCACAGCACCAGCTGCAAGTAAATGACAGATGCTGAAAAATATGATCTGTGAATGCTTATCCGCTTGTGCGTGATCAGGAATAGAAAAAAAAATTCCCCTCTATGCTAAGGGATAATGAATAAAACATTTTAAAGCCAAAATACGGACGGCATCTCATTAGGATCAGAGTGCTGACACAAAGGGGCACGGAGCTATTTTTACATCACAGAGCAAACAACAAAAGGCAAGATCCTGAGAGCAAACTGGTCCCAGTTCAGTGGGCTGCTTCCTCTTAAGATGCCCTCCAGTATGCACAGTCTCTTCTCTGAGGTAAACGCGCACCCTTGAATTACAAAACAGAGACAGGTCACAGACAAATCCATGCTAGATCACTGAACACTGTCATACACGCGGCGCATTACAGCCAGTCATGGTTGTGGTTAATGCTAGCAAATCCCCTGGAGAGTTACAATGCACTTCTCACTCGTCAGAATAAACGCGAAGGCTTGCTTTGTGTTGAAGTAAACATGGAATCAAAACTGATGCCATCTATCTCTAATGCAAATGCAATTATTTCAGGATTATTAAAGTTAAATAAAAAGATAAAAACGTGTTATTTAAAATAAACTTTATGTAAAATAAAATAAAAAAAAGATTTTAACTTGGACTAAAATAACTAAAACTGAAATAAAAATCTATGCATACATTTAAAAAACTTATTAAAAATGACAAAAACGGAAATTCACTAATGCTTTAACTAAAATTAAAATGAAAATATAAAAAATAATAAACAGAAAATATAAAAACAATCTAATTCAAAATTTTTATAAAAACTAGTATCCCAGTGATACTAAAATAACATCCCTCTCTATTAACATTAATTGTCCACTAACAAACTCTATGAAGGCTTTTTAATGTTAACTAGTAGCACATCAGTTCCTGATGGATAATTCCAAGTCCTGCCCTATATTTTCCCCCACTGAACATCCGGTTTCATTCCTAAATACATCAAATTAAAAGGAGTTTAACTTTAAAGTTGAAAGGCCAAAATATGGTTTTATACATAAAAAAGGGTATGTGTGGGACGTAAATCTTGTCATCAGCATTCACACCCGGATTTTTCTCACACATTTTCCTTGTGTTTTATTGTATTTCATTGTTTGTTTTTTTATTATTTATTCTTTTTTTTTTCTAATTAGTTGGTCCATAAGGTGGCGAGTCTGGCGACACTGTCCCAGCCCATTGTTTCACATCCAAAAAACAAATGAAAGAAATATAACAAAAACAACTAGTGTAGGTAGCAACAACAACAGACAGCCACATTGAAGAATACTTGTGTTAGCGGGTTAAGCGATACCCACAATTCTACTTTAAATGAGTACAAAGATATTTTCATCAGTCATAACTTCCACAGAGAAATATCATCATTGGACAAAGATGAAACTCTCTAGTGTGCATGTACCATCTGCGTTTGTGTACGATATCAAATAAAGTATAATTTGAAAGGCTATGTATTCGATTGTAAACTAAGCAATTGTGTTAAATCTAAGCATACTTTGGGTTGAAGTGTCTATTTCTGCCCTCCTTGTGGCATCAAACTGAACTGCAATCTGTTTGTTTGAGTGACTCAACTCTTGAATTTGTCCAAACAGTGACAGCCGTTTTAGTTCATTCATTCGTTATTGTTGCTATTCTTTTTGGAGCCACTAGTGGCACAGAAACTGCACAATTCACCTTTAAGAGACAGGAGAGGGTAAATTTCATAAGCATTTCTTCTAAACAGAAAAGGACTTTGATCAAAGAAAAAAAAAAGTCAGTCAGATTTTTCCAGATGCGAGAAATTTGATCAAAATCACAAATGACAGAAATAGGTCTAATATGTGTTTCTCATGTTTGTCTGTTTTCGTTTCCTTAAAGAGTTCAATGTTTGACACCTTTATGAAATTCTGTTTGTTTAAAAGCTCATGTTAGGCTGGTATGAGAGGCATGTATATTTTAGCAGAAATCATATTCTCCATCTGTTCTCACCCTCTACTATGTGAAAGGACCGTGATACAGTATTAATCTTAAAACTATGCAGATCATAAATCTTTCAGATCTGACAGCTCGAAAAGGAAATTTCTCTGAGGTCACCCTAGTATCTACTCCCGGTTTTTTCAGGATACATCTGCTTTTCAAGGAAAATCTCTTGGCCCACTGCTATTTCATAAGAGACCATACTGATCTCAGTAGGAGTTTTGAGAGGGACGATGATAACAACAGACACATGATTTGTTGATGGGAACTTGTCATTTAAAGAAACAGTTTGAATGATTGAAATCCACCCACTTAAAAATCTGAATGACAGTCACAAAACTCCCTCCACATACTGCAAAGAGATTCCACTAAAACCTTAAAAAGGTCTTTGGAATCTTGGAATTTCCTATTGTTTACCTCATTAATTTATCATTGAGGGAGAAAAAAATTGTCTTTCTGCTCTTGCATTCCTGACTGACTGTTTCTTCTGGCTTATATGGGGCTTGTTAGAGAGAGACTAGATCATGTCTTCCCTCTGGCTGAAACAGTGAGGAGAATTGCAGTCCAGCGAAGATTAAAGCAGACCTATTCAGAGTCATCAGTGACAGCCTGCTCTCTCTCTCTCTCTCTCTTCCACACACAAACACACACTCACATACACATAAAGAGTCATAAGCAGTCAAACACAATCTACTGCTATGTATTAGCATAGCGACAGGTGAGACCCTGACTAAGTTTCTCTGTGAGGAAACCAGAGGTGAGGTGAAGTGTTTTCTCTTGAAATCCTGAGATCGTCTATATCTCTATCTCCATCTCACACTTTCTTTCTCGCTATGTGCTGAAATGATGGCTGAAACAATCCCTGCAGTGCTACTTAAGAGCTTTTTACCACTATAACACAACAGGCCTCTCATAGTCAGTGTTGATTATATTATTGAAACATAAAAGACAAAGTGAAAGACATACTTTGTCTTAGGACTGTGCAAATAATCGAATGTGATTTTCATGCGCATCTCGTCATTTACTACACAGAGCCGTAGATCACTAACAAGCTACGCAATATCGCGTTCAAAATCTCAGGCGATTCATTGCCGATTTTGAACGCGATTTTGCGTAGCTTGTCAGTGATCTACGGCTCTGTGTAGTAAATGCCGCTCCATCTGAACCCACGTGCTGGAGATTTACTACTAATCACAGAACCGGCTTTAATGACACATGAAAATCGCATTCGATTATTTGTACAGCCCTACTTTGTCTTAATGTGACCTTGTTATTAGAACGTTTTGGTAAGTCCTTTAAAGCTACCATTAACATGCTCAAGAGGAAAATTGGAAAATCATCATAATTAGCCTTTAAATGGTGTCTAAAATAAAGCAGCACTCAAAGCAAGGACAAGAAAGCTATAAGATTAGCTTACTAAAAGTATAAAAGATGAAACTACACATTGTCAGGGGAATTTTAAAGGTACAGTAACCACACTGAAACTTCCACAAGACTGAATAAGTAAAATGGCTAATTAAAATTAAACTTGAATGCCATTAAACTTGAATGCAGGTTCAACTATCACACTTTCAGCTTCCTGCTTGTGATTAACAGGCAGAAAGCGCCTCAAAGTCTTTTGCTTGGCTAAACAAAGAATCTGCCCACCATTTTTTGTTCATTTTGTTAGTAAATTGAAAAAAGACCTATGAGTACATCGGTTTAAAGACTTGAAAAACAATGAAAAAGTGTGAACTGTACCTAAGATTAACGATCACAGATTTAAAGATTTGTAGCATCTTTCAAGTAATAAAGACTTTGAATGTCAATTACTGTTATGCACTTTAACAGTAAAAAAACACACCTTGAAGACAGATGCAGACTATAAAAAAAAATCAATATGGAGAGATATAATAAAAGACTGAGGAAAAGGGCAGGCCACATAAAATAAACAGTTCTCACAGTGATACACAGTTGTCAGGCACACATATGCTACAATGTAAGTAAAGACACGGAGGGACTCTGCCATTTTGAGATTTTTATAAACTCCTATCAAACCTGATCCCCTCACAGCTCAGCCCTGAACCAAAAAATGCAGTTAAACATCAGAGGGGAAGGAGAAAAGTACAGCATGTTCCAGTACCACAAGAACCAAAAATCTCATATAACGCCTGAGAGAACACAATTCTACTTCAGACAGACAGAAGGCAGAGCTTTGACATTAGTGGATGGATCAAATAATCCAATATTGTGTATTCAGTGTACAGAGCTGTCAGGCTTCATGAATTAGGATCGAATTCTCTTTTGTGAGGCAAAAACAACAGTTCTTTATGGGAGACTGGGGTAAAAACGCTGTCTGTGTGTGCATGTGTTTTTTTTCTCTTTAAATAAAAATGCATATAAACTAGGGATCCACCAATATTTAAATTCTGACCAATACTGGTAAGCCAAATAATTTGTTCATGCTATGACCGATAATCAACAAATGGCTTATATTAAAATCCCCAAATCTCAAAACACACATGCATATATATATATATATATATATATACAGGTGCATCTCAATAAATTAGAATGTCGTGGAAAAGTTCATTTATTTCAGTAATTCAACTCAAATTGTGAAACTCTTAGGTTCAGTTATTTTACTCGAATGGCAATGTATAGGTCATTTTCTATGCAATTAAAGTGTAAAAACTGAACATAAATATGGGGACTGATAAAAATGCTCATTTTAGAAGAAAATTTCTGATGGCATTTAGAGGCTTTTGCATCTGAACTCTTCATACTGTGCAAAAAATCGAATGCGATTTTCATGCGCATCTCATCAGTGTTGTTTACTGACGAGATGCACATGAACATCGCATTCAATTTTTTGCACAGCCCTAATAAAAATAGATATTAATAAAAAAAACTGAGAAATATTCTACCTGCAAAAAAGATGGCACCAAATCCTAAAACCAGATGGATAAAAAGTAGTGAAAGATGTCACACTGGAGTTCACACTTGAGTCAGTGTAATAAAACAGAACAAATTAGAGCATCTCCACTCCTGAAGTCATCTTTGAAGTCATCTTGTGTTAGCATGTTTCCTTTCCTTTCACCTCTACACTAGCAATCTTTTTCAACAGGAAAGAAACAGACTAAATAAACCTGAAATATATCCTTTAATCCAAGCAATGGAATGGTGTATATGTGAAGTGTGGGCTATTCGTTGCCTTTGTTAAACATTAAACAGCAAAGTTCACATGTTAACAACACTATTAACTCTGGCTCTCGGTCTGCAATGACGAAAAAGTAATTCCAGCAAACAGATGGAATCGGAACCATCTGGTTGACATGGAGCTTAATTTCAGAGTCTCTCCTCTCACCACAAACAGTGATGAGGAGGTGGAGGGTTGGAGTGGGTGGTCCGTCGGAGTGGAGAGGGCCCTGTCTGCTCGGGAGTCCCTTTAAAACATATTTATATCACCCTAGAGAGCATCTGGCTGGGATCCTCACAGAAAACCCGTTCGTCTCCTTTGTGGATCCAAAACCCTCCCGCTGCCCCAAACTCCTGTTTGAGGAACAATCAAAATAGCCCAGCTAATCTCCTGGCATGTCATAATCGATCACACTAAATAAATAAAGCAGAATGCTCACTTGCTCACAGGGCATCTTAAATAACCCACTTGAGAACGAGTTTCCTGAATACATGTTAGCCACGTTTTTGTAAATATAACTTGACAAGCAGTTGGCCCTTTCATTTTTTTTTCTTTTGCACCATCTTCTGGCACTAATTGACCACTGTGTGCATGTGTAGGAGTACAAATAAACCACTGTGTTTCGTAACAAATGACAGAGCTTCACTTGTGTTGTGAGGCAATCACCCAGTGTCAAACAATGTTCCTCAGCTTAATCTGATTAATAAATACTTTTCCCGTATTTAACCCTTTCAGAAGATGCAAACCAAGGGACAGCAGACCTTTGTTTCAAAGTGTTTTAAGTATCATCTGGGAGTTTTTTTGAGTGTTGTTTGATTAACATTAAATGACCGAGACAGCAGCAGGTTTATTAGGCTGCTGTCACTTTAAGACTGAATGCACAGATCTAATATACTGACAAGCATGAGTACTTTCCCAACTATTTATGTTTAACTAAGACAAAACTGACTGTGTTTTATCTGTGAAAACTCACCTAGACTGAGATTTTGAAATATTTTTGTGTGTATTTGTCCATTTAAGCACATGCCCGAAGCACAAAGTAGCCTATAATTGTCAGTATTTCATCTCAGACTGCGTGCATGAAAGCCAACTAGGGAACAGCGCCTCTTGCGCAGCTCAATACACTCTTTTTCTTTTTTTCTTTCCAGCAGGAGACTTTAAATTATGAGTCACATCACATGATTTGACTGATTTGAAATGTATTGTGTTTTCAGAATCACTGGAAGCCAAAATCAAAAAAACGAAAAATCATAAAATCAAAAACTAAAATTCTCTTAATCACACAGCCCTAGTCATTAAATCATCTTTGAGAACAAGGGGCCCCGTGGTGGTTCAACTTGCAAACTTTGCTTATAGGGAGGACTGGCACTGGGACACCATTTATTTAACCCCCTGAAGTAAATGATGATCAAATGAACTAGTGTTGCACAGATAGATCTGGTAAAACATGGCCAAAAGATGACCAAAACCATATTTGACCAGACATTCACACTATAAATCTGTATGAAATAGTGTTTTAATACATGTACAGTTTCATTAGGAGAGCCATAGCATCAGAAGAAAAACTTCTGAGAGTAAAAAGCTTATACTTGTGCTCCATTGTGAATCTATTATACCAAATGCTGCCACATGAATGTTATCAAACATTAAGATGTCATTATTATGAGTAGCATAAACATGAGGGAAACAGAAAGAATATGCATCCAAACCACCAAATCAAGAAGTACTTTATTGCTCTCCTAAAGTTTACTGAAGACTTACAAGACCTTCCCGAAAATCAACAGGGAGCTGAATTCTTTGCAAGATGTACTGAGCTTTCCAGCAATTTAATATTCCCTGACTATTTTTCCCTGGCAATATCTGTTTGAAAACATGAATGCATCTAAAAATCTCTAATCCTCCTTTTCCTTTTCAGCTCACACACATGCACAGAGACATATGAAAACCAAATTTTAATGAATAGGAAATGCATGTAAACACACAGAGACTCGCCATGGCAACACAGTTCAGTTTGACAGTATGTTTACACTCTGCAGAACTTGGTCTCTTTTCATTTTCTGGGTTGTTAGGATTATCCAGTTTCTATGGTAATTGTAGCTTTTATATCTAGGTTCCTCCTTTTATTGAGGTGGTCGCGTCGTAGTTATGCAGACAAACTGAAATTATTAACTCATGCTTCTATACAAAAGACCAGTGCAATATAGAAAACATCAGCCATTCAAAAATGACTTTCTTTTTGGTTTAAAATGACCTAACTCTGAACTATACTACATTATACTTAGAACTGCTAAAACCAACACTACAAAAGTAATATAATTTGCACAGAAAAAGATGCTACAAGTAAAATTCGGTTAACTAAGTTCCCTTACTATATACATTGAAAAAATGATAACTGGTGTAACATTGCATCACCCGCATTGCATGCAATTTTATTGTAAAATACATAGTTTTTTTTTTTTAAGTAAAAAGTATGAATTACCATATAATTTACACTTTCAATCCATGTAATAGTCATCAAGAAAATACATGTACTTTTACAATAACTTCTTAAGGGGTTTTTTTTTTCTCAACTACTGTCAGGTGATGGATTTTTGGTTTCTTATCACTGTCGCCTTTGGCTTGCTCAGTTGGGGTTTAAAGGGGTCATGAACTGAGAGATAAAAAATTCCCTTGATCTTTTGACATATCATTGTACTATAAAAACATCCTGTAAGTTTCACAACTCAAAACTTTCTCGTTAGTCTAAAAACTGGTTATATTGAAGCCAGTCTGTCAAAATGACAGGTTGTGGAATGTGCCACTTTATTACGTAATAGTGTGGCTAAACACCTCCGCAGAAGATGATCAATGCCTGCCTCTACATCACTACCTGTTTAGCCCCGCCCACCGATTTGCACATGTAGTGTAAATAATGAGAGAGCCAAATGCAGGTCTAAACAGAAACCAAACGATAAAGATGGCTCCGAAGACAACAAGATGCCGTGCAGTGCCAAGTTGAGGAAAAACAGTCTTTGCATCGCCTTCCTTCTGATCCCAACATTAGAGTTAGACATTAGACAAAAGAGTGGATGAACTTTATTTTTAATGAAATTCCGGACCGCGTCAGTAAGAACTTGGTCCTTTGTTCACTTAATTTTACCACGGATTCGTTTACAAATAAGGCACAACGGGACGCAGGATTTTCAGAAAGATTGAAACTAAAAGATGATACCATGCCGACTATAAAGGATCCGACAGTAATGTCGCACCACTGTATATATATATATATATATTTTTTTTTTTTTTTCAAATACTCCGCAGACAATAAAGTAACTTACTGTACTGTTTTTTTTGTTTGTTTTTTTACAGTTTTTAAGAAAGTATATGCTTTATATTTTCCTATAAATATGTGCAAGCGGTGCTTAAAATTAATGTAAGCAGAAGAGAAGTAGGAAACAGCTGGAATGCACTTAGACCCACTATATCTGTGAAATAACATGGAACCTGACAATAGCTTCATTGATGGGCACCATAATCTAAAACTATCCTTAAAAGGCAACCACTCAGGTGCAGCCTGCCAGAAAACCCTAAAGAGGCTAATGGGGAGAAAGCCACAGGAGATGGAGATGGAAGGAAACAGAAAGAAGACAGAAGATCAGCCAAGGCAATATGCACAAAACATGCAATCTGGCACAACAATCCTCAGAGATTCAGGGCACTGGCGTGGAGTGGGCGAGAGGGCGAGAGAACTCAGCATACACTTTTTTCTGTGATTAGAACATGAAAAGACATGATTCACCCAGGTGTACTGAAAGTGGCAGGCATATGAATATAGAGAGATGAGATGGAGAGACGTAAAGCCAGAAGACTTCACTTGACCAAACTACAAAGCTTTACATTCAGCATAGCACCAGAGCATGATAGTAAGTCAATAATCAAATGCACTCCACTACACTGCAATAATTTTTTTTTACTTTGTTGTAAATAAAACAAAGATTAGTGATGTATGCTTCCTGAAAAAATACTATTTCAGTATTCAAAAACTAATGTTTATTCAACATGCTATCTGCCATTTCTTTGAAATTGAGTGAAAATTTAAATTTAAATCTCACACTAAATGTTTTATTCTGGTTGCATTTAGCATACATGTATCTGTACAAGTTTAATGCTGTAAGTTTGAGTGTTCAAAAAAGTTTTTAAAAAATTGTAAAAAGTAAAGTGTGATTTAATAAAGTTAGCTACAGTATAGCAATAGCATCAATGCAGCTACATTTTGTACATAGCTTGTAGCATATCTAACTACTTTTTTTAAAGAGTTTTCAAATAAGCTTGAAGCCATTTTTTTAGTGTAGTTGTATTTAGCACAAACATATCTGTTCAAGTTTAATGCTGTCAGGTTTGAGGCTTCAAAAATCTAAAAATTGTAAAAAGGTGAAATGTGCTTCAAGTTAGCTAGCTACAGTATAGCAATAGCTTCAATAGCTTGCAAAGTATCTAACTACTTTTCAAAAGAGTATTCAAATTATAAGTAGCTTGTAACCATTTTTTTGTATGCAGCGTAAATTTATCTGCTGAAGTTTAATGATAAGTTTAAGGCTTTAAAAAACAACTATTGTAAAAAAAAAAAAAAAAGTAAAATGTGTTGCTTTAAATAGTTTGCTAGCTACAGTATAGCAAAAGCTTCAATGCACCTACTTTTTGTAAGTAGCTTGAAGCGTAACTAACTACTTTTTCAAAAGAGTATTCCAATTAAGTAGTTTGTAGTAGGGATGCACCGAATGTTCGGCAACTGAAATTTGTTTGTTCGGCAACCGAATGTTCGGCAACCAGAATAAGCAAAAAGACCGAATAAATTGTACCGAACAATGACGTGACGCGATCAAATAGCAACCAGATTAGAGTGAGAGGCGCGCACTCTTTATAATGCAACAAACATGTCAGCAGTGTGGAAGCATTTAAACTGTCCGAGAAAGATGCAAAAATCATTACAAGCACTGACAGCGAGAGACTGTTTAGTACTGCATCGCATGTCTTCGATGAGAAGAGGAAGGGGTGATTGTTGCTAGTTTACTGTATGATGATTGAAATCGCAAAATGGCCTTAAGCAATTAGTAAATAAACTGCAGAACGTTATGTTTTCTAATACACGCACGAATTGCATGTATTCTGACAGCGCGGCACGAGCTTGCGGCGGATCTGCTTGTTAACCAGGGTTCAAAGTCCAAAGCGCGAGGAAAATCTGCGCTGAAACAGTGTTACTCGTCAGTTGCTCAGTCACATTTTCATGATTTTTTACAAGGCATGTGACAATACGATACGTGTGACATATTCGTAATGAGACTCATTTATAAATCTGCTGTTGTCAACAAAAAGAAGAGCTGAGCGTTTCCGCCAAAAAATACAAGTTAACATTAAATTAACAAAAAAAATCAACATTCATAAATGTTAGTATTGTAATTTTACTGTTGTTCTGTAAAATAAAGTAAAAAGTAAGACAGTAATAATGATAATAATTACAACAGCTAAATATATTTATTATAACATTCACACAGTGTTCAAATTGGGATGTGTAATATTTTCTAATGTTTAAAAAAAAAAAAAGTCTCTTCTGCTCAGCAAGGATTTTATTTGTACAGTAAAAAATACATGCCTGATTCAAGAATGGGATCTGATGGCCAAAAAAATATTATTTTACTATACTATATTATTTTAAAGGCACAATATGTCATTTTCGCCGCTAGAGGGCGCGCATTTAAAATAAACAAAGAGACAAAGGCATAGTTGGATGACGCTGTGACTGAGTGTGGAATCATGGGAGTTTTCATCTTCATCCCCACAGCCGACGCAATCTGACGGGACTCGGGCAGAAATCATGTTCATGGATGAGCTAATGATTTATTAATGTAGTAGAATGAAGCAGGGTGAGGCTGAAAACCGTCAAAGCGAAACGAGGCCGCTGAACGAGCGTGACACACGGCTCGAAAGCAGCGGAGCTTTTATTATGCCACAGTCGA
>NW_015633189.1:790978-794918 GCF_001515625.1 Sinocyclocheilus rhinocerous
AACATATTAAAGTGTCTTTGGTGTTTCCATGTTTTCTACAAAACAAAACCGGAAATCGAGGGTGTATGACGTCATTGGCAGGTGACACAATGACACTATGGAAACGGTCCGTGTCACTAGTTAAAATTGCTTATTTCTCTGGATTTAAACATTCTTCGAAACATTTGGGATAATGTAAGTACAACACAAGTCAGCTAAATATATAACACTGTTCTAGTGGTTTTTGGATATTTTAATAAAAAAATCTTACATATTGTGCCTTTAAGTTAAATTGTGCTTTGTTGGTGTAATCTCTGCCAGAATGTTAAAAAATGTTCAATGTTAAATATGTTTAAATCATTGTTTTTTTAATAGATTTTTTTTCTTCGAAAAGCAAGACAAAACAGTAAAAAGCGCATTCTGGCTATTTAATTTATACAATGGTGAAAAAAATTGGCAAAAATACATGGGGAAAAAAACTCGAAAAACCATGTTCGGTATTCGGCTTTTGGTACAGTGGTTCATTTTGTTCGGCTTCGGCCAAGAATTTTCATTTCGGTGCATCCCTAGTTTGTAGCCTGGCCAGCTAAAATTAGCTAAAAGTACTGTAGTTCCCCAATACTGTGATGTAAGCATGTGCAGTTGTGCATACATAAACCAATGCCTTCAAATACACATCAGATGTACATCTATAAACGTAGATCCCAGCATACAATTAACATAAATCAGATGTTCTCAAACTGCGAGTTATAGAGAGGTTGCAAAGGGGCGTGTCCACATATATGTTAATATTTCTGAGCGCATGAAACTATGTATCATAACTATGTACTATATTTTGCCTTCATGGAAAACTGACCCTAAATACAGCGTATCAGCAAATGTGTTGGGAATCAATAATCAAATCAATATTTTTCCAAGGCTCTTGACGTCTATGTTTCATATCGCAGTAACATTGTTTGGTCAGTCATGGATTTCATCAGAGAAACAGACATGAGTGTGGAAAGCTCTCTTAACTGTATGGTATGCATATGTAATATAAACCAGGGTTTTTTTAACTTTTTGATGCCAGGGCCGCCAAAATATGTTGAGAACCTTGAGGGGACCCCCTTCATAAAGCAGAAATGTTATGCATTTCCATGTAGAAAAACCAATTAGTTATTTCTATTTTATACTGTTTGAGATTGTGAAATTAAAAATCAAATAACAGAAATAATATTTTCATGTACAAAAACGTGAAAAGAGTGATGCGAGAAGACTGACACTATATGATGGCGGATCCAAAGCGCAACTTTTGTTCATAAAACTTTCATTTATTCGTTTAATAGCCTATAAGTGAGTGTCTTTGTTGCTGGGTTTTCATTAAAAAAATAACAATGAACCACAAACTAAGCATTCGTTTTAAATAAGGGAAAATACCTTATTTATTTGGGTTACAACGGCTATATCCATCTTATTCATTTTGTCAATGCAAGGTAGATGTTTAATATATGCGAATTTGCCATTGTACTATTTTATGGCTGATGTGTTTTAATTAATAAGATAATAAACCACAAACTACGAACGTTTTAAGGAAGCCTGAGGGGAAATCCATAGGCTATTTGTGTTAAACACGAGTAAAACATATGCTTATTTATTTTGTTAATAAAAGTTCAAAGTTTAATGTTTTTTTGTTGTTTTTTGTTTTTTTCGATTAATAATAATGAGCCATAAGCATGCATTTAAAGTAAGGGGAAAATCCAAAAACCTTACATGTATTTGTGTTACAACGCGGGTACATCAGTCTTATTCAGTGGCGCAGCACCCCCAGCACCCCTACTTCCCGCGGTAATGTGCAGACATGACAGACAGATAAAATGGTAAAAAAGAAAATCTAGCCACCAGAACATTCTGGAACACAACAACATGCTAAAAACAATGAGAACACAACAGCCACATGCTAAAAGCATGATAAAAATACTAAAATGATGTTTCCCCTCCAATTTAATTGGCCTTGAAGACAATTTTAAAGTAGTCAATTCATTTGAAATGTTTTAAAAAGAAAGTGTTTTCTGTTAAAGGTTTAAGGTAAGAATAGCTACTGGGTCTGAGACTAACTGGCACATTGTTCATTTAAAAAATTTAATAAGCTGCTCCGTGCATTTCCTCTTTTCCAAAAACCATTGTTATTTGACAGTCACAGTATCATTATCACCATCTCTAGCCAATATTAAAAGGTGTCATAGCACATTTTTAAAACCATGAAGCATTCAGAGCTAACCAGTCACTGAGTTGGCAAATTAACTTAAATTAGCATGTTTTCTTAAAGATGATCATAAAGTTCTAAAACAATATATACTGTAACATATCAAGGCATTAAAGAGAGAATAATCTCTTATCAAAGTGAAAGAAATCAGGATGCCGGCTCAACATCGTGATGTTTATCAGCCATCGGCGATGGACGATGGCAACCTCAAACATCTCACTTGTGTTCTCCTGTGGATTTACACTCTTAAACATAAAGGTTCTATAATGGCATCGATGGTTCCATGAAGAACCTCTAACATCTATGGAACCACTAAAGGTTCTTTAGAAGTTCCTCACACACTAAGAAAAATAGTTCTTGTGGCCATAGGTCAGGCTGGGAGAATTCGAGCAGACACAAACCCTACATGCATTGAAAGCAGCTACATTATCTTTAAATGTAGAGAATAATGTTGAGCCAAACTACCAGAAACCCCAATTCAAAAGGGATTCATAGCAGATTTATCAGTGCAAACACGTGCAGTACCTCAAAACACCTGTGTTTGCTCTATTTGTGAATAATTCATCATTATCATCATAAGAGGTTGCAATGACATGATTAAATAGAGCCTCAAACAGTATCGTAGAACAAATCATAAGATAATTGGTCCTCATCAACCAGCGTAACAGAGCCCAGAGCTACTTAAGTTTTAAAGCACTGACTGTAGACTGAGAGCCCCGGGCAATGAATAACACATAGACTGCATAAACAACTTCAGATAATATGTTAGATGTAAAGTATTTCAATAAAGGTGATGCCAGTATTTCTCATCAGTAACTGTGGAGCAGTGGTAAATCCATCATCTCAGAGCTTCAGGGTAAATCTTGGCAAGGTAAACTAATGAATGTATAAACAGATATGGTGAGGTACATGGAATGAGTGGTGGTGGGAGAATACAGTAGATTAATTTTTATTATATATATATATATATATTTTTTTTTAACAAATGCATGCAAAGTTGCTACTATCACATAATGACTCGAAAAACAAAAGCAAACAGACATTTTCAACTTTGGGACAAAAACTGACAAAATCTCTATCTCTATGTCTAAATGCTGGCCTTGCTGACATCTACATAAGCAACATCTTAACTGAAATGGAACCTTATAAGTGACTGACATGTATAATGCTCAACATTGGAATCAAGCACACAAATAATGTACACTTTTGTCTTTTTAGCTTTGAATCTAAGGTGGTTCTCCTGCTGTGGTAGCCAGTCTACTAGTGGTTCATAAGGATTTGCAAGTCGTCGAGTTGATTGGCTGACATATTAAAAAGAATAATGAGCCAAGTAAAAATTATTTAAAATTAGAGCTGTCAAATCAATTAATCGTGATTAATTAATATAATATATGTGTGTGTAATGTGTATATTTATATGTATATATAAATATACACACATGTATTTAAGAAATGTATGTAATATATATTTAAATGTGTATATATTTATATATATATATATATATATATATATAAATATGAATATATATACGCACATGTAAATATTTCTTAAATATATACGTGTGTGTGTGTGTGTGTGTGTGTGTGTGTGTAAATTTATACATATATATATGCATAGTACACACACACATGAAAACACAAACTTTGATTTTGGATGTGATTAATCACAATTAATTGATTTGACAGCACTATTTAAAAATATAACTTTAATTAAAATTAT
>NW_015633189.1:795076-799058 GCF_001515625.1 Sinocyclocheilus rhinocerous
GAAATATTATTAAATATGTAATTGTACAAATAAATTATTATAAAACAAAAAATATTAAATAAAATAGTTTTCTTATAAAATAAGAAATCATTATAAATAAATTATTATAAGGATAAAATAAAAATAAATAATTATAGATAATATAACTATATTGTTTCTAATATTGAAATATTGTTCCAGTAGAGTTTGACACCAAATTAACAAATTAATACTTAATAATTAATACATTTTTTGCACATTTCACGTCAACCCTCTACAGACACCTTGGCAATTGAATCGCCATTGGCTAGTACATTTTTTTGTTTTAGTCGCATATGCGAGTGATTTACTCTCAATGTAGAGGGTTGCACGTTAAGTTATCTGGCTGAAGGTTTTCTCAATCTCTAGTAAAGCCTGTATTTATTGTAATTCCTTTCTCTTCTTCCCAATTTTAGCTCTATTATAATATAATATTCAATGAGTTAGCACAAAGCAAAATGATACAGTGCCAATGGCACATTCAGCAGCCCAATGTTGCTATTGTGCATTTCCTCTTCACTGTGTTCCTGTAAAACCAGGTAACAAGGCATTGGTTGAAGAGTTCTGATTACAGAGCACAATCCTTCTTACACAATCCCTGGCACAAATACACTGTGATTTAAAAGCTTTACAAGTCAGCCGCGCTAAAAAATCAAAGCTTTTCACTTATTGTGTACATTTTTGAACAACTCAAAACCAAAGACATGAAAAGCAGTATGGTAACAAAGAAGATGTCTTGTCTTATCATACAGTAGATGTCAAATATGATCCTCTCGACTAAATAGAAAACTGTAATTAGCCGGCACGAGATGCTTTTCTGAGTGCTGCTCATTAAGGGGCTTATCGCCACATCTTTGGCTGGATTTGAGAGAGGCTGAATGTCTGATTAAAAGCTCAGGATGCTTAAGACATTGCCTTGATTAATATTTCAAGCACGGTGCGGTTTTAAAGGAATGGAGACTCTAGAAAGATCCACTTTTCCTCAACTCAAATCTCGTCCGTTTCGACGCCCGCACAACATTGACGCAGCACACGCTGGCTTCATCTGGTTTGCGTTACTTTAAATCAACAGGGAAGTACAGGGGCACTCTCTGCCTATTGGATGACAGAAAACAGCACCACCCTCTGAATGGGCTCCCAATAATAGACCCCCCCTCAGGCAGCGAGAGTACATTCTGGAACATTGTAGCGACAGCCAAAATTTCGAAAGTTCAGCTAATTGGGGGGACGTTTTCGCCTCGTTCTTTTCACAAACAAACTTCACTTCCCCCAACGTGAGATTCTCTGCAATTAACAGAGCTATTAATACCCCCAGGTCCAGAAAAAAAAGGCGTCCCGGTTGAGAAGTTTCGGTTTTCCGCAGCCCAAGGAAGGTAGAGCACACTTAAGTATTCGAGGGGTTACCATGAGTAACAGGCCAACACACACAGTCCACTCAAGCTGTCCCACTATTCCAGCTGGAGCCCACGTGCAGATGGACTCCTGCTGTTCTGAGGTCAGGTGGAACCCTCCACAGTCGCTGAACTGAAAGGCCCACTGGAATGGGGCAGTCCCATGTGTTTGCTCTCCATTATACGCACTCAAGAAGTGGTTTCTCAAGCAAAACTTGAGAAGAAGTGGTTTCTCAAGCAAAAACCGATCTGATCATCACCAGCATTTTCGTTTGGCAAGTAAACAGCGTCGACTTTATGACTACTGAATTCTCGAATTACCCCATCTCAGGCCCCTGTATTAAGCCACACTATATACAGTAGTTAGAAAATATGTTTTTCTCATTTACTCAATCTTACACAGTGACCGAAGCCAAATAAATATTCCAGGCATGCCATCTAGACCAATACTAAAATATTTCACCACTTTCAGATGAATTGATAGTGTAATGCTAGTGAGAAGTTTGGCCTAGGTTTCTGGAGCTACATGGGCCTGAGACAGAAACAGAGACAGTCTGGCTGGGCAGAAACAGCTGTTCAGTGACATACGTATCTTCATTCAACCCCAATACGAGTCAATCAAATTACAATGTCTGTGATCTTCCCCGCATATGAAAACATCAAGTCATTATCTTGATTATTTAAAATGAGACCGTTCAAGATTAATGGATAATCGAGATCCACTTGTATCATTGAGCACATCCACTTTATACAATTTTGCAAAGTTAACGTCCATTCAACCACTATGGGCCCTATTTTAACGATCTAAGCGCATGGTCTAAAGCGCACGCTGCAACTTGCCCATAGGGCGTGTCCAAATCCACTTTTGCTAGTTTAAGGACGGGAAAAATGGTTGGCGCATGGTCTGAAAGGGTTGTCCCTATTCTCTTAATGAGTAATGGGTGTGTTTTGAGCGTAACGTGCTATAAACCAATCAGAGTCTCATCTACCATTCCCTTTAAAAGCCAGTTACGCTCCCGCCATGGCGGATTGGCTTCTCTAGCAAGGAAACGGATCTGCTCATGCACATAATTCTGATACATGCAATGACTATCCATTATGACAGAAAGTTTATGATAGAAGGTTTTCCCTTCTACCTTTCATTGCAAAAACACTTGAACGAACTGTGTTCAACCAAGTCTCTGCCTTTCTTACACAGAACAACCTCCTGGACAGTAACCAATCTGGTTTCAGAAGTGGACATTCGACCGAGACTGCCTTGCTCTCAGTTGTTGAAGCCCTAAGACTGGCAAGAGCGGCTAGAAACATGGCTTTTCATATCACTGCTATGCTGATGACACTCAACTCTACCTCTCATTCCATCCTGATGATCCGACGATAGCTGCTCGCATCTCAGCATGTCTAACAGACATTTCTTGTTGGATGACGGACCATCACCTTCAACTCAACCTGGCTAAGACAGAACTGCTTGTGGTTTCAACAAACCCATCACTTTATCAACATTTTACCATCCAGTTAGGCTCATCAACCATAACATCCTTCAAAAACAGCTAGAAACCTTGGAGTTGTGATTGATGATAAGCTGAATTTCTCAGACCACATTGCTAAAACTGCCCGGTCCTGCAGATTGGCTTTATACAACATTAGGAAGATCAGGCCCTTTCTTTCAGAACATGCAACACAACTCCTTGTTCAAGCTCTTGTTCTATCCAGGCTGGACTATTGCAATGCTCTCTTGGCAGGTCTTCCAGCCACTTCTATCAAGGCATTAATGTTTGCCTACAAAATCACCACTGGCTCTGCACCCCTTTACCTAAATTAATTACTTCAGAGTTATGTGCCCTCTAGAAGCTTGCTTGCGTGCTCAGCGAACGACGCATTATTCTGCCATCTCAAAGAGGCACAAAATCACTTTCACAGACTTTTTCATTAACTGTTCCCTCCTGGTGGCATAGGCGGAGTTTCAATTTTATGCGTGGGGGGGGGCACCCACTGACAGACGAGCCATGAGCACTTTTTTATATGTTTTACATTTCATGTATTTATGCAACACATATTCTACATTAAAAATACATTTAGAATGATCAATAACTGCTAAACAAAGGCTAAAAAAAAAATAAAAAACATACCTTATGCAGAAAAGCATTTTTTCTCTCTTTTTTTCCGAATTGCGTAGATGACCACTATCTTTCTTTCATCTCTTCTGATAAATTTTCAGTCAAATCGTTCTCTGTGTGCTAGATCGGAGCCAGTTTCTTATTCTCCTCATAACTGAGAACCTTATTTCTGATGTAGCCGAACCAACGGGCAGCGTGAGTGCAAGCCAAGCTGCAGTAGTCTAAAAAAAGTTTGGATATTCGTCCCTCCGTACTGCACCTTTAAGTTTCTCAAGAGTGATCGGCGATGCGATCGCACATTTCACATGATCCATTTCAGCTGTCACAAGCTGAGGGTGAATCTTAAGGCTTGCGTACATGCTTAGTAGAGGACTGGTGCCGTTTTTCTGAATACTGCGTCCCACGCCACACTCGAGGCCAACGCTTCATGTGAAAATCGCCTGTCCAATTCAGCCA
>NW_015633189.1:799533-856377 GCF_001515625.1 Sinocyclocheilus rhinocerous
TGTGTTAGGCTAACCAAGACTTGTCATTTGCGCTTACATATTGTAACTCTTTTGTTAGTTTTGATTGCTTCTATGGTCCTCATTTGTAAGTCGCTTTGGATCAAATCATCTGCTAAATGACTAAATGTAAATGTAATGTAAATGTAAATGACATGTAGGCATTTTTATATATGTACACAATAATAATCTTTTACATTTTAATCCTTTAATTTTTCAATTTTAAAAATGTTTGTGTGCTGTTGCGCATCCCTGTGTGTGTAATAAGCAAAGTGTACGAGTGTTGTTCACCTGCCTATAGGCACATATTACTAACGCGCTCTTTAAATAACAAAAAATAAATAAATAAATAAATACATAAATATTGCGCCAGAATTTAGACCAGGTTTCAGTTGGTCAATGGCGCAGTCTAGGGTTGGTGGTGATTAGTAGTATATCTCCAGCACGTGCTTTCAGATGGAGCGGCATTTACTACACAGAGCCGTAGATCACTCACAAGCTACACAAAATCACGTTCAAAATCGCAGGAGATTCATTGCCGATTTTGTGTAGCTTCTCAGTGAACTAAGGCTCTGTGTAGCAAATGCCGCTCCATCTGAAAGCACGTGCTGTAGATTTACTACTAATCACCAGAAGCGGCTTTACTGACGAGATGCGCATGAAAATCGCATTCGATTTTTTGCACAGCCCTAGCTCAGTCTATTTCAGTTGCCTCAAAATAGCAACGCGCCAACAATGAGCCTGAACACACCTCGTTTTCAGACCAGCACGCCCATGGGCGCACAAATGGGTAAGAATGCATTTGCCATTTAAACAACGTGGCACAGGATGTGAAAATGATAACTGCGTCAGGCTGAAACTAGCAAAAAACACTTGTCGCGCCTGGTGCCACATTGCACCGGGTGTATGATAGGGCCCTATAACTCTGCGGTTGGGTGAAAATTAAATAAATAAAGAAAGAATTTGAGACCAATTAAACAAACCTGATTGACAGATTCTTAACAAAAAATAATAATAAAAACACTTCCATCAACACCATTATTTTAATATTATTTATATACAATTATAGCAAATTATAGCTAAAATTGAGCTTTTATTTTTATATTTTCAGTTTTTATCTTAATTTTTAAGTTTTTGTTTGTTGTGCTTTTATTAGTTTTGATTTGTTTTGTTTTTTTATCTATATTTAGGCTTAAATTTATTTCAGTTTAGTTTTAGTAATTTTAGCATTTCAACAAAGTTCTTTTATTTCAGTTCATTGCCAAGGCAACATTTCCGCTCAAACTATTAAGTTTAAATATAATCTTTAGATTTTATTTTATTTCAGCTTTATTTCATTTAATGAAAACTATTTAGAATAGTTTTAGTTAACTATAACAACACTGGTTCCAAACATGCATTATTTTCTTACCTCAGTGTAACACAAAAGAAGATTTTAAAAAGGTTGTTTTGGTCTTCTCTGACTATTCATTGTATGAGGAAACCACTAGTTAAAAGCAAGTTTTTGTGTTTCACAGAAGAAATTTGTTTGCTTGTACACACATGAGGATGACTAAATTATGAGCTTTGCCTTTAACAAAAACAACAAAGTGAATTTCCTATGGTACATAAAATTGATTTGGAGGCACACAATGACATAAGGCTGCCTGTTTACTAGCAGTGATGTAAAAATACAGACATTGAAATATGTGTCAGCCCACCTAAGAATGAATGGGCCTGTATTTGTGTGTGTGTGAGTATTATTTCTTTGAAGTACTGGCTGAGGAATGGCACGGGACTGCCTGGTATTTTCTAATGAGGCTGAAGAAAATACAAGCTGATGCAAACTAGGCTGACAGCAGTGTTTTGGTGGCGTTTGACTCACCATAAAGTTCAATATGCCGCGGGCCCTTGTAATGAGGCTACAAAAGACTTTGAAAACCCACAGTAAATATAAACACCTAATGCTTAAAACACAATCCAAACATCCCCAGCACAAAAACTCATAAAATTATCTAAATATTAATGAAATAAAACAAACACGCCAAAACAAGCCAAGCTTACAAATCTAATATCAGGTAGATATTAGATTACAGAAAAGTCTCAAACAACCAGTACATCCCATCAGGTGTTATCAATTTATCATTAAAATCAGCTCACAAATCAGTTTTCACTTCTGTATTTTGGTTTGGTCTGTAATATTTTCTTAATAATTTCATACCTAGCACTCTAAATACTAGGGCTGTGTATCACCAGCAAAGTCACGATACGATACGTATCACGATACATGTCTGCACTGAATTTCACCTCAGAAGAATTTAGAAAAACAGCTGTTTATTAAACACTGCTTACTATAGTGCCATTTCTAACTATTGGCAGAGCAGGTAGTTGGCCTCTGCATTATGAAGGGCCTCCTGTAAAGCTCTGTTTTGGGGATTGCGTCTCTTTACATCAGGCAACCCCGTTGTGTTCCTGTGCGGCCAGATTAAACCTTGTTGTAGCCTATATATGCTCTATTCATTCTTTTTTAGAAACCTCGCACTTTTCTACTCCATTTTAAACTTTGTAAAATTTTAAACAAATTAAGCGCGGTCCACTGCTGCACACGTGCCACAATATCGATAGAGGGCCAGCTGTATCGATACTCGTATCGTCAAATCTCTGTGACGATACATCGTCGTATCGATATTTTGAACACAGCACTACTAAATACACAGTGAAATATTTTCACTTTTTGCATATGAAGACGAAATTGCACAATAAAAAAAACACATTTTAATGTGAACTTCATATAATGACCCTGCTGAAACTGAAAAATATTTATCTGAAATATATAAGTACTAAAATTACTAAAACTGAAATAAATTAAAGCTAAATATAAATATTAACAAATAAATAAAACTAATAATAATGACAAAAGTACATACAATTACCAAAACTACAATTAAAATGAAATCTGAAAATATAAAAATAAAAGCTAATTCAAAACATTTAGTTCAATATTTAATAATTTAATATTTAAATATTAAAATAATCCTGATCATCCAATAAATTACTATTACAATTCTATATTATAATTCTATTTTGTGTAAACAGATTAAAAATACAAAGCAATAATTTTAACTGGTACAAGTGAACAAAAGTTGAAATCTATAAATAAATAAAGTTCCTAAAATTCAAGAAACACCTTTAGACAGACAGACAGACAGACAGATAGAAGAAACACCTTTAGACAGACAGACAGACAGATAGAAGAAACACCTTTAGACAGACAGACAGACAGATAGAAGAAACACCTTTAGACAGACAGACAGACAGATAGAAGAAACACCTTTAGACAGACAGACAGACAGATAGAAGAAACACCTTTAGACAGACAGACAGACAGATAGAAGAAACACCTTTAGACAGACAGACAGACAGATAGAAGAAACACCTTTAGACAGACAGACAGACAGACAGATAGATAGAAGAAACACCTTTAGACAGACAGACAGACAGACAGATAGAAGAAACACCTTTGGATGGATGGATGGATGGATGGATGACCTTTAGATAGATAGATAGATAGATAGATATCACTGATCAATCTATGCCTCTGAATGATCTAGACTCACTTTAGCAACATTTCCTGCTTTAATGGCCGCCCATTACTGGACACATGATTGGGTCAGCACAGATACATGAATAGCCCCTTCACATCAACACACATGCACTGGAAACTAACGCACACACACAGAGTAAATTAAGGATAGTTAACTGACAGAAATAAGCAGCATAATGATGCGTGATGAGCGGTGGTGTGCCGGTGGAGTGGGTATTTTCATGAACTCTTGAGACTGACAGAGGTCACTGCATTAATCATCTCAGTGGCCAGTAAGGAGCTGCTGATGGGAGATTGTGTATCCCTCCTCACGCAAGTCTGTACTCCATCAGGACTTCAATGAGCACAGTCATTTACCAATCAGCATCTATTTTTACTGTTAAACTCCCATGACCACACCATTATTCAATTATTAATTAATAAATGAATCATTTATATCAGTGTTACATCTCGAGGATCATTAACATTAATGGTTTGAATAAAATATCTTTTATCCAGGGCCATAACCACAATAGACAGTGAAGAGGAGACTTTTTTTTTTTTTTTTTTTTTACTGCCGCATGGTTTAGTAGCAATCTACCAGTAGGGTCATGCCAAAAGGACCCCATGGTGGTTATTTAATATGGGTTTTTCATATGAATTTCAATAATACAATTTTGGGTCCTATAAAAAGAGATCATTTTCAGTTTTATCATTAACTACTTGATAACAACACTGAAATAAAATAAAAATATTACAAGAAAAACGTAAACTTAAAAATTAAAAAGCTGTAAAGTACTAAGTTTAAGTACAAAAAAAATAAAATTTAAAAAAATAAAGACATATTATATAAATAAAAATATATACACGCACTAATAAAAATTACAAAATACATACAATTACCAAAACTAAAATTAAAATCTACATATTATGTAAAAATATAAATAATAATAATACATATTCTAATAGTATTTAAATATACAATTTTGTGTAATTGGTCTATACTATTTTTGTACTCTTATGCAGATAAAAACAAATCAATGATTTTAAATGCTACAAGTGAATTTAGGCATCGCATTATAATGTACAACATGAAAAATGGATTTTAATTTTGAGACTTGATAAGAATGACATTTTTGAGTGTTATTAAATTATTAGCATTTTTAAACATGAACTTAAAGTAGACACTGACGTAGATGAAGGCAAATATAATTCAAATGTAAAAATAGAGGAAAAGAGAATGCACAATTATTCCATTATAAATATAATATTAACTGATTTGTATCAAATTTGAATACTGATATATTTAAACATCTCTAATATACCCAATATGCTATGAATCCCTACTTTTACATTGTGCCCCTAATTTTTGTATTTATGAGTTGCTGAAACAATCCATTTCTTTTCAGAGTGACCACCCTTTTACATCCAGATCTACACAAGAAGAGGGAGAGAAGAAGAATTACAGCCAATGAAATCAAAATTCTGTTGTGTGAAAGTGTGTGGAGACTGTAGAAATAACAGCATTAGCAGTTTGAGTAGCTCTTCTGGGGACATAAACACATTCATAAACACACAGTTTCATTTCAACTTCAGAAGCCACCAGTAAATTTCTAAAAATCCTTTCTTTCTCATAAACCAAAAAGCACTCTGATTTGTTCCCCCGGTAGGTTTCCCTTGGTTACCCGAGTAATTGAGGGTTTGCGACTCTGCTTGTGAAATTACCAGATTTTTGACATTGAAGAATTGATTAAAAGACATCCTATTGCATATACAGTACAAGCAAAAGCAGCAGGGCAGTGTACAGACATTTACACAGCACATAACATAACCATATACACTCTATTCTGCCATACGAGATGTGAGAGGCATCAGTCGCCAGGAAAAAGGAAAAGTATAAATACTATCCAGGGAAAATATACACAAGACAAGCAGCCCGGACTACTTGAGAGAAGAATCAGCCAAATTTACATAGCATTAATGCCTTCGCATAAGAAAAACACAGCACTCTGAACATTCTCTGGCATTATACCTGCTGAACAAAATGGTCCTGTCTTTGTTTCCACAACAACAAAGTCCGTGATGCATTTAATTAGGGCTCACCAACAGATACATCTGAAATGAAAGGCATAGTCAACCCAAAAATAAAAATTCTGGCATCTTTTTTTGGCACTTTCATGTCGTTCCAAAACTGTTTGACTTATTTTCTTCTGCAGAACACAAACTGCTTTTGTCCATACAATGAAAGTCAGTGGGGTCCAAAACAACAGTGGACCCCACTGACATTCATTGCATGGACCAAAAAATAAATAAATAAAAATGATGATAGAATTTTCATTTTGGGGTGGATTTTCTTCAACTCCAAAGACTCCAACCTATAGATGACTAAAGCTGGTTTAATTCACAAAATGTCATCAAAAAACATCACAATATTCCTCAAAATATTTAGGTTGCATATCTAAATATGGTGTAGTCATGTGAAAGGTGCTGCACAGACACTGTATGGACAAAAAAAATCACTTAGACATTTTTCTAAATATCTCTTTGGGTTCTAAAAGCGAAATAAAATGAGGGTAAGTAAACGATGACAGGATTTTCATTTTTGGGTAGATTTTTTTCTTAGCTTCTACAAATGCAACTCCAAACTCCATCTGACAGATGTCTAAAGCCAGTTTCATTTTCATTTTCAAAAAGCCATTAAAAATATAAAACTTTTCCTCACAGCTGCATATCTATATGTCATGTGAGAGATGCTGATTTAACTGAGGGCGCCAACATTGGACCTTGGACATTAAAATATATTTTTTGTGCTCTAAAATATAAATAACATAAGGGTGAGTAAATGATGACATATTTAAAACATTTTTATTTTTTGAGGGTGGGGGGAGGGGTAGATTGTCCCATTCAAGTTCAACAAATGCAACTCCAAAGACTCCAACCGGCAGACGCCTAAAACCAGTTTCATTCACAAAATGACAACAAAAATATCACAATGTTCCTCACAATGTTTTGGCTGCATATCTAAATATGGGTCATTCATGTGAGAGGTGCTGCTTTCACGGAGGCGGCCAATATCAAACATTGACTTTCACTGTATCAAAAATTTTAAAAAATCCTTTTCAAAAAATTCCTAAAAAGGAAACAACATGAGGGTGAGTAAATGATGACAGGATTTTCATTTTTGCGTGGATTGTCCCATTCAGCTTCAACTAATGCAACTCTGAAGACTCAGAGTTGCATTTGCAAAACGCCATCCAAAAAAAACATCACAATTTTCTTTGCGATATTTTGACTGCATATCTAAAAGTGGTGTAGTCATGTGAGAGGTGCTGCTTTGACTGAGGAGGCCACAGTGCTCATTTATGCCTCACTGGGGCTGTCTACAGTAATAGCAGCAGCAGATGTGTGGAGTGTTAAAATCCTTGCACTCCTCTAATAAGCACCTCTTCTCCCTCAATCATCATTTTGGGCTGCTAAACCTCTCTCCTCTCTGCCCTACTTTCCGCCTCCGTTCTATTCTTCTTCCCCACCACCTCGTCTCCTCTTTATTCTTCCAAGTTTTCGACTTTTGTACAATATTTATGAGGCGAGGTCTAGGGATGAGACGTTTCAAACTGCAATGTGCCTTTCTCTGAATGAAATAAGCTATTTTGCAGTGGCTGCGAATGCATCGTAAGGCTGTTTTCTGACCTTTAAGCGCTGACCACTTAAGAAGAGTATGAGCTGAAAAGATCAAGTGAAGAGTGAGAGATTTGCTTTAATAGATCATAACGTTGAAAGATCTGAAGGCGATACAAATGGCCCCATAACAGCAGAGTTCTCCTCTATAAAACCAGTTTCAAATCCACAAAGGAGGCACAATAAAGCTTAACACCATCAGTTAAACAACAATCTGCTTTAAGTTATTACCCATCCAGTGGGCACAGCTAACGAAAGGGCACACGTGCTTAAAAGCAGCGATGATTCCTCAAAGGTACCAAACAGGTTATTCGAGTACACTAATGAGACCAGACAGGAGCGTACAGTACAAAAAGCAAATGATAACAACTTTCCTGAGATTGCAAATATAATTAAGACCATGTGCATTGCAAATGAAATCAAAGGCAAGTTCAAGTATATTCAGTCAGCATTTTAAAATCAGAAAACTCTGATTCTACATTCTACACTCATAATTTGATTCATCCACTGTGGGCTTGGGGATGGTTTGTTCTTTTTAGGGCTGGGTATCGTTCAAAAATTTTCGATATCGATACCGATACCTTGTGCTGTTCTGGCAAACAACCTCTGTGACTTTTCAGTTACGTTACTTCACTCTGCATGCCTGGATTAACCTTTTTATTCAGCGGGCAGAAAAAAAAAAAAATGAAAGAAAATTCCTAGTTTCCGATTCCATTCTGAGATATGTAAGGTCGCTTCCTCCGACATCCTCTGATGCACTGAAAGGTACTAATCAAGTCTTCCATGTGTGATTTTAAACACTTTCTCACCCACACATCCTCTTCACTTCAGCTTCCTACATCTACCTACCTAGGAGGAAGAGACTCTTCTGTCAAAGTCGTGAGATACCTCCTTAAAATACCCCCAACCATCTAGCACTGTGGCAGCCTATTCATAAAATATACCATAGGCATAAACGATTTATCATTTGACCCTAAAATCAAACAACCAGGCATGTAATAATTTCTCAAACCAGAGATAAGCATATGACAACAGCCTGTTTCATTTTTCTGCACGCATGTCATATTAAACAGAAGAGAAAGGTTATTGTATCCGACAGCTGAAAATAATTGTGCTAATACTGATACTAGTTGGCAGAATTTGTCTGAATCTGTTATTTTGGTGTGTTTTTTTTTCTGCAAGGATGGAGGTGGTATATAATCACAATCCAATATCAGTTTTTCAGTGGAACCTCGTTGCCTTCCAGCAAATTAGTACACATCTCACTTAGGGGAGCCTGTAATACACAGTGCAGAGAAACGGCTCTGCTGTAAACTTGGTTATATTCCATAAGAAACGCATGAGAAGATTCGTGTATAAACTCTGGATCTTTTCTCTGATGCAGCGTGAGCAATTAAAAAAGAACCACATCATAAAGTGTTTAAATTTAAATTTAAATTAAAAAAATAACTAAAGAAAAAAAAACAAGAAATAAATATCTGCAAGACTGAGAGGTCCATATGGCATAGTGTGGGGAAACAAATGACTCTTTAATTTAGGATCAGTTAGTTTAGACTTAAAATGCCACAGCTGTTCTTTGAACACCTCAACAAAGAGCCACTGATTGTTTTTTTTTAAGATGCAAGAACAAAGGCAAAGAAAATTATGGCAAAGAGATGCCTTAAGACGGGCGGAAGACTTTTGCATAATGTCACAAAGATATTAGAGGGGGAAAGTAGCCCATTTTTTAAAGATTCTCACAAAAAAAATTAGAGAAAAAAGCTATTGTACTCATTATTCTCATGTCATTTCAAACAAGTATGAATTTTATTCTTTATTGGAACACAAAAGAAAATATTTAGCAGAATGTAAGTGAATGACAAGAGCTGCATTCAATGTTTTATGAAATCCTATGATAGGTTTGTGCATAAGTTGCTATTCACTAATGTTCACATTCACATATTTTAAAATTTAGCATGTCAAGACATACAAATTGCACAATTATGAGTTTTGAGGTGCTAGTCACTATTCATTTCCATTGTATGGAAAACAACAGCGTGAACGTTCTACATAACATCTCCTAATGTATTCTACAATAGACAAAGTCATACAGGTTAAGAATTACATGAGGGTGTGAATAATTGTTTACAGAATTTTAAAGACAAAAACTGTTCATTACTGGAAATAATCAGAAAAATTGTTAAAGGGGTCCTATTATGCTCTTTTACAAAGTCTTGATTTTGTTTATACAGTTAGCATGGGTGCTTATATTTGAGGCTGAGGGGGAAAAATTATAATATCATACATTTTAACAGTGCAAAATTAGAATTTTATTTTAATTTAAAGGGGTCATATGATGCTGCTAAAAAGAACATTATTTTGTGTAGCATCATATGACCCCTTTAATTAATTATTTATAATTATAATAATTAATTTAATTATTAAAATGAGAAAATCATCAAAAAATAAAAAAATAAATTAGAAATCAAAATGATAATTATTTTTAAATTGACTAACTCTGGATGGATTATTCCCTTAACTTTCAATGAGATAAAGTTTATTGACAGAAACTCATTACAGTGTTGAAAGGGGAACCTGCGATGGCTTAAAAAAAATAGATGTACCTCAGGTAACCTCAGCTGAAGAACAAAATGAACAGTAATATGGTCACCAGTGCTTTTTTGAAAACAACCGCGAGCATGCACATGCTACAGGGCTTATAATGAGCTACCTGCACCTGGGTTCCTCTCAAAAAGAGAGGAAACCACGGCAATTATTTTACAAAATAAAAAATAGGACAACATGTAAACGAGGGTTGGGAGTGCCACAGCTCCTGCAGCTCTCAAACCAGAGACCACTGAAAGACAAAGCACATATTATCACTCTTTAATGAGACAACAGCAAAGCTACAGTGAGCTGCTCATTAGCTATTCAAAGCGCAGCCAAATTAGCCCACACTGATTTACATTTTTTTTTAATTTGTAAGCCTTTCACAAAAGAATAACAGCCACTACAAACCGATGGACTACCACAGGTTAAATTCAATATCAGATCTGTCTTCCAAGAAATTCGCTCTGCAAAAAGCCAAGCTGCTGGGTATAGCAGCTTTGGTTTGCGTGGAGAAACCGTGGCAATTAAGCGGGTCCATGACTCCTACAAACACACACACGTTAGCAAACAGACAGCCTTCCTGCCCCCTTTGAAATAATCATGAATGTTCCAAAGAGAAGAACAAGCTGAATTTTAAATGTCACTGTTGTTTTACGGACATGCTCATTAATCAGTCTAAAGCAAATACATTAATTGGTCAACACAACATTTTCGCAATAATAAATGGAGCCTGGAACCAGCATGTAACTGGCAGACAGTTAATAAGTCACAATTAAGTACAAAAAAGTATGTGATGGAGCCATGGAACAATGATGGTATCACACTGTAATAATACCATGGTACTTTAAAATGTACCAT
This sequence comes from Sinocyclocheilus rhinocerous, assembly GCF_001515625.1. Taxonomy (NCBI): domain Eukaryota; kingdom Metazoa; phylum Chordata; class Actinopteri; order Cypriniformes; family Cyprinidae; genus Sinocyclocheilus; species Sinocyclocheilus rhinocerous. The sequence goes on from NW_015633189.1 coordinate 810,218, forward strand.
GTAGGGATATGCCGGTATCAAATTTTCATGTTGCTAATGCTTTTATCACGGTATTCGGTATTATCACGATATTGAAATTAAGTAAAACAAAAGTGCTGTCATAATACAGTATAACAGGTTTAATAACACCATGATAGCGAATGGTACAGTAGGGGAGCAACTGCTACTGCAATTTCCCTTGACTCTCAGACAACTACAAATATAAATGTCATTTAGTATTTAAAAATAAAAAAATAAGATGTGCCAAAAATAACTGCATCATTAATGAAATGTTTAATGAAAAAGACGAGCCCAGTTCATCATATCACAATCAATACTAGAAGACAGAATGTTACAACCATTCCCATTACAGTTGCTGGGGGCAATGAAACACCTGGAAAATAAATGATATGAATACTACTCAAAGTAATATCATCATTAATAATAGTGAATAATTTTCACCTTCACATGGTACTAATCCATTTAGCTCTCAAGAGCGAAGTGTGTTCAAAGCAAAATTTAAAGGTGGAATCTTGTAACTATCTGAACATTTTCACATAATTACTACCAAAACTACTAAAATGATTAAAAACTAGAACATTTGATGAGCTAAATTCTCTTAATGCATTTTAAAATGTTTCAATTCAAATCAGATATTTTTTAATGTAGCAGACAGAATGTTGTCAGGGATTGTCAAATTCTAACCAAAAACCAATGAACAAGAAAAAGTTGATAAAATAGTGCAGATGATACAAAATTAGACATCAATTTTTTCTTTCATTTTGTATTCTAAAGTTGTTTTAATGAATTTCATAGTACATGTCCAAAAACTATGGTAATATCACAGCACAAGCTCTCTTCTTGTAGCCTTTCTTCACAGAGCAATTCAGTCAGCCAATACACTGATGGATTTTCTTTGTTTTAAAAGCAAATCTGTCCGACAGACAGACAACAGGGAAAAGATCAAACTCCTCTAACTAGGCATGCAACCCTGCAGCTCCATACAAGAATCAAAACATGTATAACCAGTTAGGCATTCATCACTACAGCGATAAAACATCCACTGAACATAATCAGCTGAGACTGGAGTTAGAAGCACTGAGACAATAAGAGACAATGGCTGGTGCCAAAACAGGGATGCCTCAGGAAGCAGCAATCTGCTTTACTAAGCTTTACTGCTGCACTTCATACAGGTCATGGAGGCAGCCATAACTACACAAACTATAAACGAAACTGCACACTCCTTCGAGTGTACTGTCTGATGCATACTGACGAGTCCACATCAGTATGGACTTGGCAGAAGGGCACATTTATAAATCCACCGAAATCATAAAATGAGAAATGGGACACCCTATGGTCTCACTGATGTGCAAACAAACCCCACGGGACTTTAAGTCCACATCAAGTGCACTGTTTTGGAAAATGCCTTTATGTACGACTTAAAGAGAGCACTGCAGTGAATGAATCCTTATCGCAGGATGTCAGTGACTGGTCCAGTATCTGAGGAGGAGCAGCTTGTGTTCCCAGCAGGCCTTTTCACATCCTCCAACATTTGAGGAGAAAAGAAGCACAGTGACTCAGGGGAAGCAAACAAAGAAATGAGGAGAGGAGAAGAACAAGGCAAACTGAAAGCAAGGGAGCAGAGGGGAAGAGTGCCAGAGCATGCTAACTTCTTTGATCTGCAACTGGGAGATCTCAGAGCTCCAGCTCTAAACACAGGGAGTCAGGCTTTAATTTCTCTATGATTATTTCAGTGGTTGGACAATCATTTGGCTCTGATAATATGGTGGAAGACAATATGATGTAAGTGCGAGAAAGATATTAAGAAAAATCACCATACTTGGCCACATGTCACGTCACACTTTAAAACTATGGCGAGTTGCAATTTTCTAAAAATGCTTTCTAAACAAGATTGGTTTGAGCAACTTAAGTAGAGCAGAGCTGTGATTTCATTCTTATTTTGTCATATCTGTAGTTTTGAACAAAATTAAATGCAAATAGCATAAAACAGCTTGTGGAGATTTTGTTTAGATTTTCAGTTATAGGCCTCCAAACATATTTCATGAAATAATTTTAACCTATTGGAACCTAAAACTATTCCACATATTTGTTTTTGTTTGGGCACATTTTATCTAGCTATTTTAAACTAGCTTGAGAAGCTGAATTGAGAGGACAACAGGGAGAGGCAGCGAGCACATGAAGTTATTGTTATGACAACCAGAGACACTGCAAGATGAAGAAAGATGTTCTAGAATGAAAGTATCCCCAAATCAACATGCAGTGGTAAAAACAGCTTTCTTTCTCTGCAGCATCATCTGACTGAGAATCACAAACAACACTTAAATTTAAATCAGCGAAAGTGTGGTCACACTGACAAAATCTCTCCATAAATTTGCAGGAAAAAGGTCCATTGTCTATTGTCGTAGCGATGTATGAAGCACCGCTCACACAGAAGTCACTTTCAAACCAAGCCGTTTTCTGCTGGTCAAATTGGCGAATTCGTATGACCAAATTGCTGCCAAGTCTATGTGGGGAAATCTTTCACCCTCATGCGAAATTTGTGACCGCATGGATTCCTATTGAAATTACTGGTGTTACATTTGCTGAATAACGGTAAACGTGACCACACTTTGAGTTTTAAATCTGAAACAGAGACATATTATCATTTTTAGTGAATTGTCGAGACACTAGTTGTGAGAAAGTCTTTCATACAGGCACAACACAAAATCTATGGCAAATGCTAATGGCAATAACAGTCATAAAGAATAAGAAGGCTTTAGACTTCAGTGTCCATAAATTTTAAAGAATTACATCATCTTGGCCACAAAATTGCTAAGGCTGATTGTCCTGTGCTAAAGAGTATTAGCATATCTGTGATTCAAATTCAGGAGAAGCAGACCACAGGATTAGAAAAGCAATGCTCTTAGGCAAACAGATTCCATCAAGACATCTCTGTGGAGAAATCATGTTATTACAAACGACTCATTCTGATTAGATCAAAAAGAGTATTAACAATTACAAAGCTTACAAAGTCTTTACACACTCTTTGACCTGGTGATTGGGAAATAGTCAGGAAATATTTACTGCAGTTTCCAAACACTTCAGTTCAGTATTTGATACAGATCTGAGCACAGCTACACATAGCAGTTAAAAAGGGTCTAATTTAGATAGTGAAGGTGAACACCATCATAATCACTGTAATATGACGTCAGGTATAAATGAGGTAAAAATGTCACCTTACAACTGTAGATGCTGCATATTTGGTGAATGCATATTATGTTTAACCTTGGCAGAAGCCTAAGTGCTCTGTGTGTGCTTATAACTACAGCATGTGAAGAGTAAATCAGCACAGCTCTCTCACATATATACAAACAGATGTCTAGCTTGGAGATTGTACTTCATCATACTGTCCACCTCATGCAGGAGTCCTCTTCAATATCCAGTACAGAGCCGTAGAGTGTTTACATTATTGCAGAGTCATTTAGAATTACTCTGTCCTCTGTCATATGCTGAAGCAGTGTCCACACTGGATAAAGCAGGAAGAACTATAGAGCTCAGTAGCTGTTATTTCCAGACTGCTTGATTGCTTAAAGAATGTTTGACTCATGAAAAGGTAATTTTTCCCCTCGTGCTATTAAAATTATACTGCAACACTGCTTCCATTCATATACCAATTCTAAGCATTTTTATAAATTAAATATATGCAGTTAAATATATGCTGTGTCTCCCCTCCTATACACACACACACGCACACTATATTTTTATAATTTTGCAAAAGGAAGCTATACAAAGTAATGAAATGAAAGTCAATGGACTAAAATATTTAATCATGACTTATCCTATTTTTTTAAGTCCTTCTCATTAAAAATTCAAATAAAATAAAATAAAATAAAAAAGCCATTAAGTATTTTTTTCCACATTTACCGATAAACAGGAGCTCTGCTTGGTGACTGTTTTGTGTGTTCAACAGCTGCCGCTCTTACAAAGAAAAAAATTAAACCATAACAATGTCCAGTTGAATAAATGCATCAACTGTGTTAGAAAAAACAACAACTTGTCAAACATTTAATTATGTGTTACTTTGAAAGCCCAATAAAATACTTTGGAAAAAGGGTGACTTTCAATGGCATCCCTTATTGGAAGGTGCTCTGTGTACAGCAGATTTAGTGCTGTCTCAGTTTCACTCCAGACACAAACATCAGGAGACCACCTGGAATTGAGACTACTAGCATTCCACCTCATTAATTCATAATGATGAGGTCACCTTAACACAGTCAATGCAGACACAGTCAATACCCCCTCCTGTCAATATAGTGCACTGGGTTTAGCAAGTAAGTTACACACTTGCATGTAACACACGTCAAAACTGAATATGGACCAAGCTTGGGTTTACAGTTTAATAACTTAAAATATATCACAGATATGTTACAATAAATTGTATGTGCTTTAAATAATATCTTATTTTTAGTTCCTTGGGGGGGGGGCAGCTTATGCCAAGGCTTAGGAAGCTAAGGTTGGTGTTTAACTGGTTCAGTTGGTCAGCCAGTTCGTTTTCCAGCCCGATCAGATTGCAAGTACAAAAACCACTCTAAAACCATAAAAATAGACAAACTAGCTATCACCAGACTGAGAAACTAGCTATCCACCTTAGGCTGGCTTCAGTAGGGCCATTAGCTGAACATACAGTATATATAATCTCATTCCTCAAGTCGTTCTCTTCGTTCTCTCTCCACTGTAGGTCTGTGAGAGACATTAAACTCCTCAACTTCTATACTGTGTTATTAAGCCAAAACTTCAGAAGGACTCCTAAACCAGAGCATATGTAGTGTGTTTGTGGTATGCTGTCAGACTGCTTCAAGCAATTAAAGTCATCCCCTGTGGCATCCATTACCCAATCATCTCTCTTGGCTTTGATGCTGTCATATGATCTGAAAAATCCCAAGGCAGTATTCTATGCTGTAATCACATTCCAGCGACCACAATATCACCAAGAAAGAATTCCTTGAAATTACCATATCATAACCATCTATACCGACCTCAGCCCTCCCCTTCCTGTTGAGTTCAATGTAATTCAAATTTTTCTGGGCTATTTGTTTCTTTTTCCCCAATATGATTTGTTATGTTTTTGAACTGTAGTGGTGAGCAGCTTGAACTAAGTTATTCAAAGCCTACAGCTACTGTAGGCTGCCGTTTTCCCCTCCTCGGTAAACTCCTTAAGGCTTTCTTTGTATCTTGTTTACAACTCATGCCTGGTGGTTCAAAACCGTGCATCAATTCGTCATTGCAGGCCAAATCTTTCCTAATTCAAGCAAAACATGATAATAACTTGATGAAAACAGCAACAGCCTCAACAACAAGATGGAAACAGACATAATATGTTTTTGTAAGATTAAAAAAATAGTGCTTGCATCCTCGCTCGTGCCCTACGTTGTTCGCCAGGTCACTGGTGGGCTGAAGGATGTCTCTGAAGGCCAGTGACATTCAGAACTTACAGCAACAGATTTTGACCCACTGCTTAATCGAGCATCACATTTCTCACAACAAGGGACCTCAACCAGAGACCCCTCGAGTGCCAAGGTTACTGTGTGAGATCCCAAGCCTATAAACACATCAAGAACCAGACACCACTGAACCACTTAGCGCAGACGGCCTGCTGTCTGAAAAACTGACATCCAGTGCCAACTTAGGGCTGAGGAAGCAGAAAGGGATTTGACATTGACCCTGCTTAGCTCAAACTCCTTACTCTTATACCCCTCTCATGACATGTCAGCAGTGACCACAGAGCTTGGAAGATGCTGAACATGTAAAAACATCATGCTGATGTCTTTCCAAGTGCAGAGATCATGTTAGAATTGTAACCTCTGTTCGGATTAAATAAATAGTTTACTCAATAATGAACATTTTCAGAAAATTCCAAGTTGTAGATGAGTTTGTTTCTTCATCAGGACAGATATGGAGAAATTAAGCATTATATCACTTGCTGACCAACGAATTCTCTGCAGTGATTGGGTTCCATCCGAATGAGAGTTCAACTTGTGGAACATGTCCACAGTTAATGAGATTAACAACCTACCACACCTGTGGAAAAAATGTGACAGGACACCTGTGAGAACTTGGAGAATTCATACACACTAAAAATTACCGTGTTAGTTAAAAGTAAATGCAAAAATGACCAAGAAAAGTGACAGTAATTCTGAAAATTTGGATTGATACTGTATTATCTAATGAAATCTCCACATTTAAAGGTCTGTAAATTATTGTCTAAATCAGAAACAATCAGAAACATCATTGTTTAGACATTTTTTTGGACTGTAGGGCTGCTATCAGGCAATTGTGCAGCTATATTTAGGCATTTGGGTTAAGGGATGCTAGTTTCAAAGAACTGAGAACTAAAATTAACTATTAACACACATACACTACAAATACAAGCATGAATTCTCTAAATGATCATTCCTGAGTCACTCCTCAAACTGTTGTGGTTTACATAGCCATAACCATGCCAATGTTTTGCCGTCTTGCAGCTGTAAACACAAAACAAGAATGCCAAAAGTTTAACCGATCTGGCGTTAGCTGTTTTTGACCAAAGCAATATTAGTGAATTAATTATGCACATGGTATATTTTTGTAAACCATCATCAGTTTCAAGTGAAGTTGTAAAAGGCAGTTGCCTTGCCCATAAATAACCAAACTGTTCCTGAGTTTTATCACAGAGGAGCAATGCAAATGTTCTTTTGCAGATGTCACCCTGAGAAACAATCGCTGTAAAGAATCAAACAGTTCTAATGATAAACCCATGTGACAAACACAAACAATGAGTACAGGAAGACAAAAAAGCAAGAGTGCAGAAGAGGTGGTGAGGGGCAGATCAGGATGAGAGTTTGATTGGTTAAGTGATCCTGGGACAGCGGGGGGCTGACTTATATGGAAAAGTCTTGGATATGCTGAGAATCCTCTAGAGAGCAGTTAAACAGTGACCTCTGACCTTACAAAGATGTTACAGTACCAGACGAAAGCGTTTTAATAATAGTGACGTCAGCTTGAGCGAGACTGTTGTTTCAGCTGAGCGCTGTGGGCAAAAGGACTGAGACTCAAATGCTCTTAAAGGGAGAGTTCAGTAGTAGCTCTTTCAAAGATATGGAGATCTGAATGGATAATTCACTCAGAAGTGAAAATGTTGGTCACTTATTCACCCTCATGTTCTAAACCTTTATGCCATTCTTGGAACATGGAACATGGAAAGATGATATTAGGCAGAATGACAGTCTTTCACTGTTTGGGAAAAAAAGATGCAATGAAAGTGAATAGTGACCGAGACTGTCCGCCCCAAACATTCTGCACAACATCTCCTTTTCTGTTCTACTGAAGAAAGAAAGTCATGAAGGTTTGGAACAACATGAGGGTAAACAAATGATGACGAAATAATCATTTTAGGGTAAACTAACTGTTGTGGAGATCTCAGTTATGTTTGATGTACTGCACATGTAAACTTTGTCTAAGAAGAATACAAACAGACACAAATTAGTTCATTATTGACATTTAGTAAAAGCGGTCGCACACCGGACGAGAAGTGCAGCGCCGCATCACGCCACGTCTTTAAAATTCAAACACATTATTTTCTATGAGTGTACGCACACCGGTGGTGCCGTTCAGCGTCTGTCCGCGTCGCCGAGCTACATCATGTTTCGTACTTGTTGGACGAATTGTTGCGCTTCTCGTCCTGTGTGCGTACAGAGTATAGTATATATATATATATATATCCGCCTTAAGAGTATAGAGCAATTAAATTAATGTGGATAGCGCAGTTAAGATTATTTGGTCTTAGAAGAATGGAAAATATTTGAGTTCATATTGACATCTCGGTAACAATTTACAATAGGGTTCATTAGTTATCATTAGTTAACTACTTTAGTTAACATGAACTAAGAATAAACAATACTTCTACAGCATTTATTAATCTTAGTTCATGTTAATTTCAACATTTACTAATACATTATTAAAATCAAAAGTTGTGCTTGTTAACATTAGTTAATGCACTGTGAATTAGCATGAACTAACAATGAACAACTGTATTTTCATTAACTAACATTAACAAAGATTAATAAATGCTGTAATAAATGTATTGTTCATTGTTTGTTCATGTTAATTAATACATAAACTAACGTTAACTAATGGAACCTTATTGTAATATGTTACCAACATCTCTAACTGCTATATACAGGGTTTGAAATTAACACCCGCCAACCCGCCAAATGCGGGTAAAAATCAGCTGTGGCGGGTAACGCTGTCAAATCACTAGCCAATTTGGCGGGTTACTTTTCGTAAATTGTTTACTAATTAACCTTATGACTGGTTTTGTGGTCCAGGGTCACATATATCATAACATCTCTAGAGCCTCCAGTGACCGCTAATGCCAACTCTTGAGCCATCATCATCCACACCATAATCCCAACCCTCCTACGCTGTTTAGATTTGCTTTTCAAAGGAAGACAGAAGTGCATAAATAGATAAATAAAAGAAAAATGGTCACAGTCCCACAGTGGTGGAGAGATAGCAGTCAAGGCCGCATACCGGACAAGCCCCCTGGGGGCAAAGAGACAGGATCGTTATATAGCCGATCTCCAGAGAGAGCAGCCTGGGACCGTTCTCATGGCTACCATCATACAACATCATGGACGTCAATAAAAAACACGGAAATAAGACTCTCCACTCTTCCAGTGTGTACAAACAGCAGCTTTTAAACACTCATTGCTCTCTATTGGCTTTCTATAAACAGTACTTGAGCAAAAATGGCGTATTCGGTTTTCTGCTAGCCGTGATGAAGCTAAAAGAGGACTGTGTCAGTCAATAAAGCATATATGATCTAATCCATCCATCATTTTCTACGCTAAGGCTGCCCGACCGAGGGAGGCATTACTATCTATACTGACTTACAAAAACAAACAATAATTCACAGGCTTCCCCGCCTGGTTCCCATGCCTCTGCCGTAGAACCGGGAGCGGAAAAGCCTGGGAGAGAGAGTGAGACAGCAAGTCATACCATAAATGTGTAATAAAACAAAAACTAGGGGGGGAAAAAAGAAAAAAAAAAAACCTAGGAAAGACAGGGCTTACAGTGAAGCAATAGGCAGCACATTGATCTTTTCCAAAGTGTGAAAGTGGGACACATCAATAGGATAGAGCAAAGTGGCAGTATGAGTGCCACAGTGCTGCTCGCTCGTGGTCCCTCATGACTGACTGCTAAAGAAATCGATTGGTGGGAGGAAAGTTGGGTGAAATTCCAGCTTCACACACGGCACACTGGCGGTTTACCGCACCGCCAACCTGAGGAAGCTTCCTATTGAGCCTTACTTTGACTAAAAACACTGAATCTACACACAATGACTGACATTTAGAAACTATGAGCAGACCAAAGGTGTGCAAGCCATTCTGTGACTAATTGAATGGAAAAAAAAACTATTCCGCTCATACCAATCACCAACTAGAGCTTTTAAGCGTCAAAAAAAGAACACTCCATATTCCAAGTCTTCTGGAGTCATTCAATAGATTTATAAGACTGAAATTCAAAGTTATTTACTGAAATAAAGTAGACATCCACCCCTAAATCTCCTAGAGTGCTCATAAGAGAAGTATTGATGTATGATGAATGAATTATTCTTTTTAGCAAGATCTTTTCACTGAATCAGTTGAAGTAGTCCACAAAACCAGTCAGTGGTATGTTTCTTGTACAACATCATAACTCGCTGCTTAACTACAATTATACAATACATTTTGGAAGATATCAACTAGCTAGTCACAACTGTTTCCTGAAACCATAGTAACTTTTGTGCACATCCGTCATTCAAACCATGTTGGTTCAACAATATGTAGGCTAACTGCTCTTAATTATGTTACCCAAGTGGTGGGGTAATAACTTTCATTAATTAATTGGTTGAGATCAAATTAATGTTAGATTGTTTTTATATAAATAACAAAAATGGCATCTGAGGATGACTTGAGGAATCTTTGAGGAAACACTGGATCGTTGAACTCTGTTGATAGAGACAATGCATATGGCCTTGGTTGGCTAATGATGCTTTTGGAAAATGCACCCCTGAATGAATGAATAAATTAAGATTTTCAGTGAACAACAGCTTACATTTGAGTCTGTTTCTCACACAAAGCTCTCAGTAGACTTCAGAAGACTTGGAATAAAGGGCTTGAGACATATATACAACTTTTATGGTATTTTCGCATCCTTTTTGATGCCTGAAAGCCTATGCCCGTGTCAGTTTAGTTGCTCTTTTCCATGTAGTTACAACCTTCATAATTACTCTTTTAGTGTTCCACTGAGGAAATAAAGAGTCATAAACATTTAAAAGGGCATGGAGATGAGTAATTAATGAAAAAACTTCTTTTTATGAACTATTAATTTAATTACGCATATTTAAATACTGCTTCCTTTGAAAATCAGCTCAACTTTTTAGCCCCATCAGCCAAGGCGTATTAAAGACAAACAAGTCTGCCCTCTACAAGGAAATAAGGGTTTTGAGCAAACTATTCATGAGCGATGAGAGGATGTCCATTCAACAGTCAAAAGAGGATGTTGGTGTTTACAGGAAAAGCTCAACCTCTAGCCTTGAAGAGAAGAGGATCTCCTCTTTGCACACCATCTGGGTCAACAGCTAAATAGAACAGTTAAGCAGTAAATTTTATTGTCCATTAGTGGGAAGCATTGATTCATATATTACACCGGTTTAATGCTCAATACAAATTCCTGCAGTGCACATAAATGCTAAATGATGGGTTTACTGGCAACTTCATCATATACGGCGCACAGATGAATATCCATTTCCTAACGGCATGGAAGCCACGCAATTTCAAGCTGTGTGTGAATTTTATTACACCGATTATGTACCTGGCAATAAAAACACAACAGCAGAGACATACTCTATCATTTTTCACATTTTCAAAGCAACTCATGATTCACATGAGCTGTGATTAAAAGCTAAATGGTTATATTGCCAGTGTTCTCAAGAAGGTTTTTTGTGCTTTTTGCACATGTTGTAGTTTTGCAAGAGCAGTCAACACAGAGAACGATGCCATTTCTCTTCAAGCATAGAGAGGTAGGTCATCGAAACGGGACTGAAACAGAGCGATTAGATCCTATTACTTTGCTTTTGACCTCCGGCCAAGGAAACACCAAAATAAGCTGTTGTTTTTGCACCAAGGCCAAAAGCTAGTTCAGTGTTACTTATTTAAATTTCGCCTCAGCATTCAATCAGATCCCCTCTCTTTTTTCTTTTTCAGATCAGTGCTTTTATCGGGGGAATGTTCTGGTCGCCATTCTAGCAGAAGGTATTTCCTCATATCAAAACTTGATCTCAGAATGTTTTGGCAGCTCTGGAAGGGAGCTGGGAGGAAAAACAAGGGTCCTAAAATACTCCTAAACATGATCTGTGGCTAATCTCATTAATCACATGAGCCTTTCATCCAAAACAAATGAAAAAAGCCTGCATTGTCCAAATATCATCCTGCCCGTGGCCACAGTGGTGAACAATGTGTATTTGTAATAACTAACAGATCCGCAAAAAAGTTCATTTTGACCCAGTTGTGATACTGACCCTATAATCTATAAAGAAAAACACTGATCGGAGCGCATCTGGAGTACTAAAAAGTATAGGCATTAGAGAACCATAACCATAGAAGCTTTTCATAGTCTGTGAGCTCAACATGTAGATTCGTAACACTGCATAAATTCAGCTCTTCTGTTTGTTATTTGAAATGTAGGAGCTTCAGTCGTGTAGATTTGTGTGCAAAAGACAGATGAAACAACTGAATCCTGCTGGGAAGGAATAAATGGAAGAGAAAGTGCAGTGAGAGAGGAGAAAGTAAATGTCTCCGGAGAGGTGCAGGCGAAAGATCAGACTCGCCAGACATTCGCGTCTTCCCCTGGAGTCCAAAATTTCACTTATTCTTTTGTTTATTGTTTGGAGGCAGTATTGAGGCTACCAGTCACTGCTCGCTCATGCCAGGGATATGCAGGAAAGTACGTATTGGACATACAGCCAAGTAAAGGCTGATTTTAACATTAAACTCCCTTGTCTTCGCACCAAAGCACGGATTACAGGAGCAACATTAAAAGTTTGTTCCAAATGCGCACTGATGCTTCTCCTTAATCTCTAATTAATATTCATAATTTAACTGTTTTTCAGAGTTTGGGTAAGCTCTAAATAATTATGTTTTAAAATTCATCAAAATGTACATAAAATGAAATGAGTGCTTATAATTTTAATTAAAATGTAATCACATTTTTAAAAACTATTAAAACGGTTACAAAATTATAAAATATATCTCTAATGCTTTAAGTTCTTGTTACCAACATAAACAAATCAACATAGAATCAAACTTGACACTATGTAAAGGAATAAATCACCCCAAAATGAAAATCAGCTGATAAAAACATTACAAGTAATCCACACAACTCCAGTCCATCACTTAACACTTTGAAGCAAAAATATGCATGTTTGTAATAGACAAATCCATCAAGACGTTTTTAAAGGGTTCATGAACTGAGAAATCCAAATTCCCTTGATCTTTTGACATATAAGAGGTCATTACACTATAAAAGCATCCTGTAAGTTTCAGAACTGAAAACCTTTTCATTAGTCTAATAACAGCTTATATTGACGCCAATCTGCCAAAACGACAGGTTGTGGAATGTGCCACTTCTTGACGTAATAGTGTGGCTAAACCCTGACTCTGCAGAAGATGATCAACGCCTGCTTCTACATCACTGCCTGTTTAGCCCCGCCCACCGATTCGTGCATGTAGTGGGTAAATAAAGATGGCTCTGAAGACAAGACGACGCTGTGCAGTGCCAAGTTGTGGTAAAAACAGCCTTTGCATTGCCTTACTTCTGATCCTAACATTAGGAAAGAGTGCATGAATTTTATTTTTTATGAAAGTCCGGTCCACGTCAGTAAGAACTTGATCCTTTGTTCACTTCCTTTTACAGTGGATTCGTTTACAAACAAGGCACAATTTGACACAGGATTTTCAGAAAGATTGAAACTAAAAGACGATGGATCTGACTGTAATGAGGCACCACACAAGTGTGAGTAACTGTTTTTATTACGTGGTCACTATTTCTTTGTCTGTAATTATAGATCGTTTGATATGTACTGAGTATTTATGTGTTTTTAAACTAATCACAGCAGCGTCCATCTATGAAGGATGTATAGGCTGTCAAACATACACAACTGTTAGCCAATCATAGCAGTGGGCCTTTACTTCCGAGTCTACAATCCACCACAACAGAGCATTTCAATGAGGGGGGTCAAAACAGGACAGAAAATAGCCTATTACTTCTAAATTATGATGTTTTTTGATGTAAAAATCTTGATAACATAAGTGAACCTCAGAGAACAGTACAAAATAATAAAAAAGGCAGTTCATTCAAACTCTTTTCATAATATTGCTTTCTCCAATAAAAACTCATCTCATTTGAATCAGGAGAGAAATATGTACAGATCGAGCACCGTTTACAAGTGAAAACAATGCAAAACTGTTCTAAACAAATATGTTGGTGGATTTTGACATGAGAGAAAAACAGGGGATGGACTTTTTCCAATTTTCTTTTGATTTATTATGGATAATGGACTCATATTTTGTCCAGAAGTGAACATTTGAAGTTAAAATGCAGAAATGATGGATGTGTTTCTCACAAACGTGAGGTTTTTCACTTCACAAGGCATTAATTGATGGACTGGACTCGTGTGGATTACTTGTCGATTATTGTGATGGGTTTTTTTTTCAGCTGTTTGGACCCTCATTCTGACGGCACCCATTCACTGCAAAAGATCCACTAGTAAGCAAGTGATGTAATGCTAAATTGATCCAGATCTGTTCAGACGAAGAAACAAACTCTACACCTTGGATAGCCTGAGGATGAGTGAATTTACAGTAATAATTTGCTCTTCGTCTAAAACTGGTTTCATTTTCTGATGACATCACCTAGGCAGAGCAGGCTATTGGACAATAAAAAAAAAACTCCATAGCTATCCATCCATAGCTATGTAATGCCCACCTTTCACAATCCAATCAAATACCAATTGATAAAATCTTTTTCCCCACTGAACTTCATATTTCACTAGGATATGTCAAATTACAGTTCAAGTACAGTGTGTTGCAATCAGCAACTCTCTCTGACTTTAAATAGCTAAAGACTCTCAAAACTTGACAAAATGTCCACCTCTAGACGTCCTCCCTCCTTGAAAGCAACATTAGCGGCAATGAATAGAGTAAACAAACCTGACACTTAAAGAAACACTTTCTCTGCCTTCAGCAAACTTGCACAGGGGTTTAACACGTCCTACACGAGCAATCAAGCAGTGAAAGTAGAGAGATGAACCAAGTATAAAGAGAGGAGGAGACGCTGTCCCACTTTCATAAGCCTGTGATGAATAGCGTTGTCGCTTCGCTTTTGCTGAATCCAGAAATTCCCAACATCTGCGGGTGGCTGAGAATCGTAGGTTAGCCGGGCTCACCTGCTTGTGCATACATCTTTCCTGATGGTGGTGTATGTCAGGGCGCATGAAAGCAAAGTGTGAAGATCCCCCAATCCCAGCGGCCTACTTAGCGAACCAAAGTGCTTTTACATACATACTCCATTAAATCAGACAGAAATGGCTCACCTATGACAGCCAACATATTTCTTCATTATTTAAAAAATTATTACAGGTGACCAAAGGACCCTAAACAAAATGCACCAGGGAAAAGTACAATAATAAATTACATTAACATAGATGCACAGCTTCCTTGAGTATACAGTAATTCTTTATTTATACAGATGAATTATACAAGAAGGGGAACTGCTGGTGTAAAAAAGCTCTCATGTGGCAAGATTGATACTGTGTATTCAGCAAGATGGGAGGGTTTAAAAAACTTTAAATGAAACGGGCAGATGGTGTAAACACTCAGACCATTCGGAGCTTTAAAGGGACACAATATGGAGATGTGTTATCAATTCTAAACATAAAAGTCAAACACACAGTCAGTGCTCCCTTTGTGTTGCTGTCACTTGCACACACTAACGTACACAGACGTCCCTCTGCTAGATAACAGTGCTAGAGTTTTGGCCCCGGGCTAAAAACACCAGTTTCTCCCCTCAGAGTGAAAAAGCTGAGAACTGCTGAGATGGATTTCTATGGATGCCCCTGTCTGTCAAAAAATAAAAATAAAAAGGTAATTGTGACTTGCAACTTTATATCTCACAACTGTGACTTAAAGTCTCAACTGTGAGATATAAAGCCAAACTGAAAGAGATAAAGTGTCCATTTAAAAAAATGTAATCAATGTGACTGTGTATCTCATAACTGTAGCACTGTGACTTTAAATATCTCACCTAAACAACCATTTTCTTCATATTTAAGACTTTATCCTTCACAGTTGCGATTAATTTCGTAACATTTATTTCACAATTACTCATCCTATTTTTACTCCAATGTTAGAATAGTCATCTGACAGCATTTTTTCAGACAGTATCTGTGTAAACAGAATGTTATAAAGAGTTTATGACTTTTGAGCATTTGAAATCTGAACACATGCCATTCATAAAATTCAACAAATACTTTGCTTCAACTATTTGTTTTGTAAATATTTTGGTGACTTTGATTATCTTTTCAGCTACCAATAAGATTGCAGTGCTTTTAGTTTAATTGAACACATTTTTACCATGTTCATTTAACATTTTTCCATTTTACCATTAGCATAATGCAACACATTTGCATAAAAAAAATCCATCTGCTCTTATTTACACAGGATCGTATTCTGCTTTTGAAGAGATAAATTCTTTGCTGAAAAAGAAGCGGGAAAGAGCACATCTGCGACGTGATCCTGCATACATTACCAATTGTCAATGTGAAGTGTTTGTTGTTTTTAAACTGTTCAATCTATTTTGAGTCTATTATCCATGCAAATTACTATAGGAAACTGCTGTGCATTTATTCATCCTTCTCTCTTAAACATGTATCTCCTCCCGAGAGCTTTAATCTTTTCTTCCTCAGAGTGAAATTTATGCTGAGGCATCTGCTGCCACAACCTTTATTGTCACTGCTCCCATTCAATAAATGGGAGTGGGGACAGTACGAACACACACAGCTTTTCATCTTCCATTGCACTGGGGTTCTGGCACATTTAACTGTGTGTACACACATCGATGAGAACTGAAACCTCTCCACCATGGACTCGTAAAAACATTATACGATGATTTAGGCTCTCTCCATCAAAAATGCTCACACATAAGCTCTTTAAGGAAGAAGGAAACCTTAACTTCACCGGGACACATGCAACTGACTTCCTGTCAGACTGGATAATAGTGCTCTGAGGCGTGTCTGTGTGGTATTGTCTTCACCTGTCATCATCTCACAGTCTCATAGGTCACATTAGCACCTGTCCGTGCTCTCAGACTTTCAAAGGAAGTCAAAGACAAGTGCGCCATTCATTGGGAAAAGCCATTCTGCATAGATCTCAAAGAAAAGATATATACGGCATCAATTTCAGTCCTTCATTTTGTCAAGGTTAAAAAATCAATATAAGAGAAGTAAATGGGAGAGCTCCTGAAAAGAAGTCAACCTTTTCTTTTTCAGTTTTTTTATTAGAGAGATACTGGGATTGTGAACGTAGCTAAAGCTCCTTTCGCATGAGTCACATCAACGCTGCACTGAATTCTGAACGAAGTGTCACCTATGGGCGCTCAAAGTTCGAAAAGTTTCATCTTTAACCCCGCTGACCATTCAAAGGACAGCCAAAAATTTGCATGACATAAACAATATTTGGCTTTGCAGTGGCAGGTCCAACTTTGCACCCACATTTGTCATTTTCACATAATTGAAAATTATGTTTTTAGTGTACAAATCAACAGTTTTAACAAACTGTAAACCTATTGACATACATATAAGGTTTGTGGTGAGTAAGATTTTTTAATGATTTTTCTCTTATGTTCAACAAGGCTGTATTTATTTGATCAAAAATACAGTGAAAACAATAAAGAGGGATTTTTTTTTTACAACTTAAAACAAACAGTTTTATATTTAATGCATATTATATGTTGTTTATTCCTGTGAAGGCAAAGCTGAATTTTTTAGCAGCCATTACTCCAGTCTTCAGTGTCACATGATCCTTCAGAAATCATTTTATCTTTCTTATTATTATTAATGTTAAAAACATTTGTGGTGCTTAATATTTTTGTCAAAACCATAACATTTCATTTTTTTTCCAGGATTCTCTAATGAATAAAAAAAAATAGAAATATTTTGTTTCACTTTCACTTTTGATCAATTTAATGCACCCATCCTAAATAAAAGTATTACATTTAATTTTACAATTATCTGACCCTAAAATATTATGCACGATTATGACAAAAATCATAATTGTCGATTATTCCCTTGAAATTGTAATTGCGATTATTAATTACAATAAATAAATAAGCATTCAATGAACTGAATTAATGATTTTACTATTATTTTACTATTTTTTTCACAGACAAAAATGGAAAAAAAAAAGGGAAATAAATTATTTTGGCTTACCAAAAGTAAAGTAACTAAACATCTGAAACAAAGCAGAATACTGTCTAATGTAGGCTTTAAATGCTACAAAAGTCTTGAGAGTGAAACAGTCCAGAGCTATACATGGCCGTTATTTGTATGAATTGCTCAAGCCAAGATTCTTTCCTGGTGTTTTCTCAAACTGAGATTGTCAATAGAGATGTCAGGCTGATTGACAACACAATGAAAACTAAAGGCATGGGCGGGCTTGCACACCTCAACTACACTCTGTGAGGGAAACCATGGCAACCAACACACGGAGGAACGAAATCATGAAAGGTAGAAAAAAAGCAAGAGAAAGAGAAGCAAGAGAGAAAATAAAACCAAAGGTAAGATGCAGTTTTAAAAAAATGGAAAATAGATCTCCATGACAACTCTGGCTGGGGAACATAAGAGCACACCACAAGGTTTTAAAAACTGTTTAAAAAAACAAAAGAGAGGGAGGTGAAACTGAGGAAACTGAGAAAGAACTGAATGAGAATGATGTTTAGTTAATGTACACATAATAATTATATTGGTCACAGGCTTCATGCTGCCACTGACCTACCAGCTGAGCTGTTTTTGTCCAAAATCTATCCATTATAGTTGTGCTGTCACAGTCTCAGACGGCACGCCCATAGAGCGCCTACAGTCTGTTCATGCATATTGCACAAAACTGAAAAGCACTTGTGAAAATTGCAAGCTCCAATCAGTCTTTACTGCAACACTACTTCAATGGAGTCAGGGTGCATAGCTTTAATCAGGCTGTCAGGAAACAAAATCATGTTTAAAAAGTTACTGCACTGATATTCTGAGTGTTCCTATTTTGAGGCACTAACTGACTTTTAAAACTGAGGTTTGTTTGGTTTTTTTTTTACACTACAATATTTCTTCTAGGTGCCCTTTGCTGTCCATGCACAGCCTGACCAGTCAGAGTGGCTTAAATCATAAATATGGTTAGGGAAAGAGCAAGAAAAAAGATAAAGAGGGAAGAGTGGGAATTCTAGGCAGCTGATGTATAGTATTTGGCAGCCGTTCAGGAGGACATTCTCCTCTGAAAGCTGGGATCTTTTGTGAGCACTTATCATTACATAAATGACTTCCCATCGGGTCAAATGAGCTCACAGTGTGGTGGTACATCTGAGAATGAGGGGTTTTAATAACACTTGAATAAAATATTTAAAATAAAAAATAAATATAAAACACATTTCAAATTAAAGAATACTTTTAAAACCCCTCCCACAAACTACCCCAAACCCTCTAAAAATAAAAAAGGAAACACTTGAATAAAATAAAATTTAAATTAAAAATTAAATATTTAAAATCAAATAGAAAAAAAATATTTTTAAAATTGAAAAAATAATTAAGAATTTAAGAAGTTTTAAACCCCTCTCCCATACTCCCTCCAACCCTCTGAAAAAAGAATGTAAACACTTGAATAAAATAAAAGACTAAATAAAATTAAATATTTAAAATGAAAAAAAAAATTTTATACAATTTTTTTTTAAATGCTTTTACAAATGAAACAAAGACTAATTATAAAACCCCTCCCCCATACTTCACCCCACAAAAAAAAAAAAGTGAACACCATATGCCTAATGCAATGTCTAAAGATGCTGCCAAGTGCATAATCTACTGCTCTGCTCATTGTGTGTCCAGATCTCCTAAAGGGAACTGGCTGTTAGCTAAATAATTCACAAACATGCTTTGTACAAGCACTTGTTCTTCACTGCACTTTCAGCAAGTAATTAACTGTGCACTTTGTCAACTATCATGTACAAAAAAAAAACATAGTGGAGATAGGTGATATGATTATTGTTTACCACAATGTTGCCCACGACTATTAAGAGCAGGCCTCCTATGAGCCATCATTATTCTAGAAAGCCCACAGCACCTCCTAACCACTAAACACAATGAGAGTAGCAATTAAATGGTAGTAATGAACACTAAAGAGAAAATGATTTATTTAGCGAGTCATCTTAAGCTCTAGACACTTGAAAAGCTGCTCAGCCATCCGTTTGTCTTTGTGGGATTTATATGGCTGAAGTGTGTCACATGGTCTGAATATGATTTGCAGATTTTCTCTCTTTTATGTGCATGGCAAGCTGGAAATTTCTTGCACCGTGAGGCATGTGAGGTAGGGCTGCTACAACTAATCGATAAATCTGATAACTGATCATAAAAGTAACTGCCAACCAATTCCATTAACGATTAGTCGGGTCTTAGTCAGAGCAATATAGAATACATAGGCTGTTCCATACGTTCACTATTCCCTGCATTACTACATTAATATAGTCCACTAAATGAGTGAATGAAAACGAGTGAATGAGTGAGTTCAGACACTGAGTGTGGCAGAACTGCTGCGGACGGCATCTTCTGCTGCAAGATGCAGGAATTCATTCAGCACAATGTTCACGGTGCATGGGTATTCTCTAGCAGCTAGCTATGTACATTGGTTGTACACATGTTATTGAGGACATCAGTACAAATATGGCGTTATTTTAATGACAAATGTCGAGAGCGCATTATTGTTGCGCGAAAGCACATTAATATAATGCGCGAGCGCGGATTTCCTTTGCTCTCGCACAAAACCGGACACTCGCGCTCAGATACACGCTGCTCTCGCCCGGAGAGAGTGCGCGCACTTAAAACGTGTCTCTCCTCTCACTCAAACTGTGTGTCCTGTGCACTCTCAAATCTCTCTGTGCTCATGCACTATAGATATGAATTATTTTCGCACCTGAATACAAACATAAAAGAGATATAGTAAAACAAAGTAGCTACGATAACAAGTTTATGTTAAAACAAAAATGCAACAATAAAAAATCAAGGAAAGGCCCTGCACAAATCTGTTTTGAGACTACTTTTTAAAAGTGCATAATGATAACTTTTGACAACGTTTAATTCAGGTGCGAAAATAATTAATATCTATAGTGCATGAGCACAGAGAGATTTGAGAGTGCACAGGACACAGTTTGAGTGAGAGGAGAGAAACGTTTTAAGCGCGCGCACTCTCTCTGGGCGAGAGCAGCGTGAATCTGAGCGCGAGCGTCCGGTTTTGTGCGAGAGCAAAGGAAATCCGTGCGTGAGCGGAGAGATTCGCGCTCGCGCAATATATTAATGTGCTTTCGACATTTGTCATTAAAATAGCGCCATATACAAATGGCTATTAAATGACTTTCAAATAGTGCACTATATAAGGGTATAGGGGGCGACTTTAGTCACAGCCCTAGAGAAAGTTATTCTTTAGCATTCCATCTATTAGAATGAACCTCAAAATTGTTCCATTGACTAAAACAACTTTTTATGGGAACCTTGCTGAAAAAAAACAGCTGAAACCAGCCTAAGCTGGTTGGCTGGTTTTAGCTGGTCTTTCAGCCTGGTCATAGACGGTTTGCAGGCTGGTTTTAGAGAGATTTTGACCACTTCTTAGCTGGTCAGGCTGGGAGACCAGTTGACCAACCAGCTAAAACCAGCTGAACATCAGCTTAGCCAAGCTGGGAGACCATCTAAAACCAGCTAATTCCAACTTAAACCAGCTAAGGCCAGCCAACCAGCTTAGGCTGGATTTATAAGCGTTTTTTTATCATCAATATGTATCAGTTATCATCAATATGTATAAATATATTTTTTTTTAATGTAAATAACACATATAATATTATGAAAAAGGAACATGCCTTTCTTTTCAATCAGTCTTGGTTAGCAAGCTAACAGCTTAGTCTATTAGCTTAGCATAGTGTTAACTGGTTAAAAAAGGCAACTGGTTAAATGGTTAGCTAGAACAAGATATGATAACACAATACATTTTCAGCAGGCATTGCAAATGGCTACCAAGAAGAATGGATCCTTGCCTCATCGGCCTAATTCAGAATAGCATACCACCATACTATCAGTGTTATTTACAAGTATGTATATACTATTATAGTATTTATTAATATTTTAATTAATAACTTATTTTTATATTTTCAGTTTTCATTTCAATTTTAGTAATTTTACTTCAACTTTAAACTTATTTCAGTTAGTTGCCAATGGCAACATTTCTATTTTTTGTAAGCTTGTAAGATATATTATATTATGTTATGTTATGTTATGTTATGTGTTATGTTGTTTTATTATATTGCATTACGTTATGTTACATTACATTACATTACGTCATTTCACCGATCAGACTGCCACAATGCCTCGGCTCTCTTCCAGGTCAGCATATCCACCAGTGAGGACAGCTCCGAGGAGGGAGCCCTCCTGGGGTGTTCCCCGGACACAGACCGCCCGAGCAACTGCGCAGCACTCCGATGATTACACTCTACAGGACAAGATAAATTATGTGGTGTGAGCGAGTCTGAGGCCAAGGCGCTCATTTTCTTCCCATGAGACAGTGTGTGTACAACACTCCAAGACTGTGGCCTTTTTCATCTCCTCTGACAGGCAGTTTGCTGGTTTTAACGCATCAAAGAATGCTCCCCATACATGTGTGATTTAGTGCTCAAAATATTGAAGATGTCACTGTACATCTCGGTAGCTGTAACCTCTGAAGGCCTTGATGTTATGAATGATTCACAAGGACAAGGATGTAAGAGGACACATATCAAGTTAATATCATTAGGAGAGGTTGAGTTCGATGGCGGGTGTAAAATACGATACCCTCTAAAGGCTCTGTTGTACCTCACCCACCCCCAAGAACACAACTGACACAAATCAAGAGGAACTCAACTAGCACACAACTTTTGCCTGTGTTTCAACACACAGCCTACTTGTCACTTTAGCATCGCCCTGTTCCATACTGTCCTCTTCATTATTCACACTCACGTCCTCTGGACATTCACAAACTCCTTGGTCACTCCTCGAGGGTCTCTAATACTACTTCACCTTCAAACCAATCAGCTTTCTGTTGGTCATTGCCACAAATCTACATGAACAACTTGAACCAGTTGCTAAATATGCGTAGGGAAATCTTTCACCTTCATATGAAATTCTCGATCGCATAGGTTTCCTATTTAAATGGCTGGATATTGCCTGCAAAAATTCACCAAACGGTAAATGTTACCACACATTTACACCTTATTCATGGATCCTCTAGTGGCTAGTGGACCAGGAATTCAAAATATTAAAAAAGACTACAATATTACATAAATAATACAAACATCATAACCCAGGTTTATACAATAACTATAGTATATGAACACAGAACTGCTCTGAAATGATAATGCATATATTATATTATATTATATTATATTGATAGTTTTTTTTTCTGAAAAAAAAAAAACATTCTGAAAATAAAGTTTACGGCATTATTTTACTTTGGAGGATGTTTCAAATCCTCAGCCAAAAAAAAGGACATTTACAAAGACAGCTGCAGAAACATTGATATCTGGTCACCCTACTGTGTTTTAAATATGGAGAGTTTTTTTCCCCCCTGCATTCGGGTTCCATATTTGCTATCTGCTTTTAAAATAAAGGACTTTAGGACCCGGAGGACTCTTGCTGCTTACATTTAAATTAAAAGCAGATTTCTCTTTCTCTTTTTTCTGTCTTTTTGTCTTCTGAGAGAGGGAGGGAGCAAGTGGGAGATGTGGAGGGGGTCTGGAACTGTTTTTTGCAGCCACATCTTGTAGGAAATCCTGAACAAAAAAATGTTAACAAGAGACACGAAAACCTCGAGGGCTGTGTCTCCCCTACTCCCCCTGACTCAGTGTGACAGCAACACGTACACACAAGACAGCTCTATCAGGAAAAACACACACAGGCAATATCTATCCGCTGTATCTCCTGCCTAATGTAAAGAACTGAACATTAAACGCACTCCCCAAGGTCCAAAACAACTCCATCTAACAAAATTACAACCCCACAATGAATTTCCAATAAAACACGGGGGGGCTCGAAGGGAGGAAAGGGGCATAGAAAAATGAAACCATATAAAAAAGCCAAACGTTTCGTGGGGGAAGCCGGACTGCGATGCCTAATCTAGGCCAGATTACAGACAGCCTTGTTCAATTTCTGCGTGCGAGGCCTCATGGGAAGAAGATTGCTTAAGAAATCCTTGAACCAAACGCAACAGATCAAAACCAAAAAATCTGAACCGAATAAACCATAAAACTTAAGAGAAATTTTCCACGCAAGTGCAAATGAGCTGTTTTGAAATCCCAACCAAAGACGATTAACAGCGAGCAGCATGGTTCTTTGTGACAGCTGCACAGAGACAACAGGCCACCTCTGTTTGTGGCCGTTTTGTCTTGTCATAATCGCCAAATCTACAGGACTAACATCCTCCCATTCGCAGCAGTAAAAGGTTAAAGTTTCCCTTTTTATAGCTCTCCCACTGCCGCTCGCATTACCACACGGGCCTGTTCAGGTGATAGCATGACATTCAAACGTAACATAGTAGCTCCCGAATTCGTTCGGCTTATTTGTTGCTGGTGAGGACGGCATCACCCACGGCTATTAGGCTATAATGGTTTGGAAGCTGTAAATGTCACTGGCTTTTCATCAACTACAGGAAGCAGCAGCGGGGCTGCGAGACACCAACACTTCCCTCAGATAAGTTGTCTTATTGTTAATGACGATAAGGGCAAGATGGATCCCAATAAAAGCCAATGAAGCTTTACACTGTAATTACTGTACAACGCTGGAATTCTGGGAAGGTTTCCCCAGGCTTCCACCACCTTCACTCACTTTTCAGGTGTTGGCAGCATTACAGCGAGAGAATACTGAGGTGTGCCGCTTGGAAGCCATTTTTAATTACAAGTGCTGCAGGGGATTGCTTGGACAAGCTCAGGACAATAATTATTAGAGCCCAACGGGATTCCTTTTAACCAAGTCACATCAGTTTTACTGGACTGGATGGTGTAGGAAAGTGGTTTGCTTTTCTTTAGTTCTTTTCTTTCGGGTCAAATGTGCTTTAAACATATAAGCAGATGTTTTTGATCTCTCACAAGGAAGAACTCCAAAACACAGCCGTAACTACATACCGTGCCAGCCTTATACAGCGACACTTTCTGCTTTAAAGAGATATTTATAACCTAAGAGGTTTTATCTCCAGTAAGAAATGTTTTTTTTCTTTGCCCAGACACAGGGTTGAGCATCGTGACTGGAACTGAGATGACACCGGGCGGGTTGAAGGGCCTCTAAGTGTGGCGATGAGGGGAGGACGCCGCTGATAAATGTGTGGGTCAGTCCTGGGGTCCATCACCGCCACCTGCGACACACCCCTCCAGCCAAGCATGTCCAAAAAAGGGGATTCTCACAGCCAATCAGACAACCCAGGATGGGACAACAAAAGGAATCACGCCTCACCTCCTGACAAATCACATAGCACAAATACCTTCACGCACCTAAACACAGGACTGGGTGATATCTGCTATTTTATCAACTTTTAATTAAACATCCGATCAGAAAACAAAAGTCAGAACCATTTGCTTTATAATATTAATTTTACTGACTTAGTCATGGCTGTCATGGAATTATCTTTCATATATAAAGTCTTATTTTCATGTTATATACTATTTAAATACATTTTATAAATATACACACACACGTTTCACATTTGAATCACTCCATTTGCAGCATTTCTAACTTAATTCACTGATTTAAAAATATTTTTAAAAAAATAGCCATTACTACGAGTTACTTATTGCATAAGCATTTTATTCTTTTTATTTTATTATTATTATTATTATTGTTTTATTTTTTCAGAAAAAATTATAATGCTATATAATATTGCTCATACATACCATAATACCAGATTTTGGACATACCACCCACCCCTACCAAACTTGACTAAAGACTAAACCACCATCAAACATGTCTCTCTAGTGAAAAACACTGAGCTGAAGAAACAAGTCCGCCCTCTGGATCAAGACTTTTTAAGCCTGTGCTGGATATTGTAGGTGTAAAACTGCTCAACAAAATTTACCTCAGAGCAATAAAGATCACCATTCTGTGTGTGTTTTTTTTCCATGACAAATGAATCAACAGAAAGAAATATAATGTGTTAAGTTTTAGCGCAGAGAAAGGGGGATGTGTGAGAGTGAAAGGAAAGGTTAGATCTTACTGGTAATAAGACTAAAAGAAAGTAAACACAAGTGGTAGAGGTAATGAGCTTCAGAGGCCGTATGGGAATTCGGTTAGGTGGGCCAACATACATCTCACCCCTACTTTCCCCAGTTTCCCTCTCTCTCTTTCTCCTCCCCCACCTCTCCTGCCTCATGCCATTCCCCTCAACTTCTCCAGTCTCCTCCAATTCTCTAATGAGAAAAAGCTGGTAGGAAAATCCTGGACTGATTCCTATATAAACTTACAGACATCTCACGGAACAGCCCAGGGAGAAAGAGAGAGGTAGAGAGAGTGTTGAGAGGTTGAAGACTGGCAGGGGGCGGCCAAGCAAGGACAGTGACAAAAGGTAATATAGAAGAGAAATATATACACACGTTCAAAGAACAACACAAAAGACAGCTTTCCAACATTTTGATAATAATGGGTGTTTGTCAAACAACCAATTCAGCTTGATTCATTCCTTCTCCTTTCTTTTTCTTTTTCTAGCGTGAATTCAGGTCAAATATACAGACAATTATGATGAGTAAATATTCCAAATGAAGCAGTTGGATATACTGATTGCCGAGGA
Organism: Sinocyclocheilus rhinocerous; assembly: GCF_001515625.1. Taxonomy (NCBI): domain Eukaryota; kingdom Metazoa; phylum Chordata; class Actinopteri; order Cypriniformes; family Cyprinidae; genus Sinocyclocheilus; species Sinocyclocheilus rhinocerous. Next base: position 836,374 of record NW_015633189.1, read on the forward strand.
AACTGCCCACTTAGTCTAAACATGCTTTTTTTTTTTGGACACACTTTATATGCAAAAATACACTATTTTACCATCTACATAAGTTATAGACAATTTTATGTTGACAAAAGTGGTGTTTTTATGAACCAAATTCCAACCAATTCATTATCAAGACCAGCAGAGTAACAGAGACAATTTTCTATATGAAAGTGTCTAATACACAAGTATTTAATGAATGTAAAATTACAATTTAGCTTAGTGATAGATCAATATACCGCCAAGGTGAGTATATCGGACAATATATTTTTAATTATTGGCATAAGTCGATAATTTGTTCTGATTGGGTCATGTATCTGACTTTTATTTTTGCAGCATAGGGACTTTTATTTTAACATCGCCGAGAATGGCAGCATCTGAGCACACAGAACGCTCATTATCTGTCGACCACTAATTTAGCTCATGTAAATGCATAAAATAGAAATTTTAACACAGCAATGTATGTTACCACATACACTAAAAGAGAACAAATCAGTATGGTTTTTATTTTAAAGGGGTCATATGATGCGATTTCAAGTTTTCCTTTCTCTTTGGAGTGTTACAAGCTGATTGTGCATAGATAAGATCCCTGAAGTTGCAAAGACTAAAGTCTCAAAACCAAAGAGATATTCTTTATCAAAGTTAAGACTCTGCCACGCCCCCCTAAAACGGCTCATTCTAACACGCCCCCACATATCTACATCACCATGTGGAAATATTTGCATAATGCGCCCAAATGATCACGCAAAGAAAGAAGGCGTGGTTTCAGGAACAGCAGTTAGTGTTGAAGCAGCCATGTCAAGGAGACGCTGTGTGTTTCTAGGCGAAAGCAAAAGCACTTTATTTAGGTTTTACCATCCTTTTGAAAGATGAAGCTCGTGATTATGGTAAGGGGCGTTACATTTCCGACGAGTGCTTGCGGTGTTCGGCCAATCACAATGCACTGGGTCAGCTGGCCAATCAGAGCAGACTGCGCTTGTCGGAAGGAGGGACTTTGTAGAAAACTAAGCGTTTGAGAGAGGCGGGGCATAGAGGACCTACAATAATGTACAGTATTTGAAAAAATTTTGAGCATTAAAGCATGTCAACATATTCTGTTACACCAAATACACAAAATAATGATCTTTAAAAAAGCATCATATGACCCCTTTAAAAGGTTCTGACTTTTCAAACAAGGAGGTTTATGAGATCAAATATCCGACTTCATCTCCATTTGGAAAGCTAATGTTCAAATATATTTTCCAGACAACAAACGGCATCTACTGTACGGGCAAACAAAAGTTCTGTATTGAGGCCATTAGATACAGCACAGCATACAGCACCAGTGGCTCTCAGCTGATAGTAAGACATGTAATAGATGACTAATTTAAAGGACAGACTAGTCTGGCAGTAATTATAACTTCCCTTCTTGTTCAAATAGGGGGCTTATAGATGTCTGGCTTTGACAGGACCCTGTAATGAGCCACTATACATTAATTCACAGACTAGGCATATATATGGGATTCAGTCTGAAATGTGTAATGGGGGGGGGAGGCCTTAAAAAAAAGGAAAAGATGGAATTATGAAATATTGAACACAAAGTAATGACCATTTTCTGCATGGCAAAATTGGCTTCATTCCTCCGGCTTAAGCAGCTTTTTATGTTTATGCTCAATTTCTGGTTGTCAAATGAAGGAATCGGGGCCTAAATTGTGATTAATTGACAATAGTTAGTGCAATGATTGCCTCCAGAGTCAAAATCTGTCTTCATAAATCAACAGTATGAGCATTTGGCAACAAAACCTCCAATTATAGCAGGAGTAACAATGCATAAGGAACAGAAAGTTGCCAAGCCAAGCACATTGGCAATATTATAAAAGTACATAACAGACAGTAGCAGGACGTGCCAGTAACACAAACAGTTTGAAAAAAAAGAGTAACTCTCAGGATGGGATCATTTCCTAATGAACAGTATTTTTGTATGCTCTCTTGCACATCCTGAAACACATATAGCTGATGTAAATCACATACTTGGCACAAGCAAGCAATGTAGATTTGTGACAATACACAGGAGTTCTTTGGTAACTAATGAGCAGCTACAGCAGGTGAAAAGGATGCACACGACATGTTTTTCACCTCGTGTTTCCAGGTCTGGGAGTTCTGGCTGTGCTCAGCGGTAGAGAATAGAGTCATGTGTGACACCATGGAGAGGAATATTACCATAGAGCTGATGATATCATTTATTTTCAAGATCAACAAAATCTGATATTTTAAAGGTTTGATTTGAAGAAGCAGTATTAATATGTCATATATGCCGATCTGGAAAAATGTTCCCTCCATTTTCAGCCTGCATTTTCTGCTGATTAAATAAGAGCTCAATTCATGTTCTATTCTTTTATAAGAAAGAATGAAAGAAAGAAAGAAAGAAAGAAAGAAAGTTTGGATTAGTCTAAAAAAGTTTTAAATTAAAAAGTTCAGTTTCAATAAATCTGTCAATCAATAAATTTTAATCCTATTAATTGCAATGAATTTTATTATTTTGCTTATGCAATTAAAACACAAATAATTCATATTATTGGTATAATCATTATGGATTAATGCATCAATAAAATTACTAAAATGATATATCGATTTTAAGTTAAATTAAATGTCCATATTATATTTTGGTAACATTTGTGAGTTAATAAAAATGTAACTGGTAATGTGAATATTGTCACCTTGGAATTATAAGGTTCTATCTGCATTCGGAGCAGTTTCGAGATATTGAGCTTCAAAGTTTTTGCATTCCATATAGTGATATGGGATATGGGGAACAAGTCTCTTTCATACAACAGTCCCAAAATGTACACAACTTAAAAAAAAAACATCACATAATGTAAATAATTTGTCGCAGAATATGTGAATGACTCAATTTTGACAAAAATGGCAGATAGAACCTTATAATTCCAAGCCCTTGAATCGTATCAAATAGTAATTGTATCGAGGTATGTTTTAAGGTATCAGCAAATATAGTATTGTAAATACCGTATTGTATTGTATGTCAGAACGTATTGTGATGAAACGTCCGATTTATACCCCTAGTTATTAATGGAAACATTGTTTTATTGTGTTTTTTGTTTTAGAATTCAGCACACTAAATTGATGTGTTACATTAACCAGACCTAATAAATGTTTATGATATTCCATTAATAGTAATATATAAGAACAGATTAGAACCAGCCTAGAGCCAGTGATCTGACCGACAGCTACAAAACTGAAACCTCCTCTATGTCTGCTGTCTGCTCAGTCTGAAGGCTGTTAGATGAGCTCTAATGGACTGGAGTTTACTGGGTTTGAGTTTTTAAGTTATCACATTAAATCCACAGGAAAACACAAGTGAGGCTAGTGAGGTGCTCAAAAGCTAAATGTAAACCCACACATAGTATGTGTGTTTTACTGTGGTCTTTACTGAAGAACCACTGGTTTTGAGAAGTCCTAAATCTACCACATGCATTGTCACACGCTTATCTACTGTCCTTGTTTTGTAAGGTCTGGAGATGGTCTTGAGACTGAAATAGCTACTGTTGGGTGTGTCTGCAGTGTCATCACAGACAGTAGAGCATGTTGGAGATGACTGATAGTGATTTGGCCACGTGCAGAGAAAGTTCTGTGATGTTTAAGTCCATAATGAGGATGTGGAGTGGCATCTTGGGAGATCTGTTATCTTAGATGGCGTGAGGACACATAGTCTCCCTAACGATGGAGGTCCTGTTGGTTTTTCTTACGCTTTTAATAATGTGATTAATCTCTAATTTTCTGATGGAATTATTTGCATTCATGTTTCATACATTATTTAGTACCCTGATGTGTTACAGGATCCAGCAAAATGAATGTTGGATGCTTTTAAATAAATATATTTGATGTTAACCAAGAGAGTGTAAGCTCAGCTAGAATTGTTACTACAAATCCAAATAGCAGTTGTTACTTAAAAAGCAGAAATGCACGCAGAAGCTTATCAGTGTTTATAAATTAACAAACTAAAGTCTAACTGAAGACTTGGTTTTGCTTCCTAAAATTGCATCAGCAATCTGAGCATCTTGCTATACAGATAGCATCACTATGGCACATCATTCTGTCTCGTGTAAGCATTTCAGAGGAATTTGCCATTTCAAAATTGTTTTCTACAGTATTTTCAACAGTTTAATTGAAGGGAAAATAAATCCTTCTGACAGTAATACATAGAGGACTGTACAGAAAGACCACAAAAAACACATCACTGTGTTTCTAACTGACTGCAAACCCTCTGCAATATATATATATATATACACTGAACAAAATTATAAACGAAACACTTTTGTTTTTGCCCCCATTTTTCATGAGCTGAACTCAAAGATCTAAGACTTTTTCTATGTACACAAAAGGCCTATTTCTTTCAAATATTGTTCACAAATCTGTCTAAATCTGTGTTAGTGAGCACTTGTTCAGTGTATATATATATACACACACACACAAAATAAAGTAGAAGGTAAGGCAGAAGGTAGACAAAAAAAGGCATCTGAATCCACTTAAGTTTAGATACAATGTGAATGCAAAGAGTTGCAACTGTTTTTTTCTATTGAGATCACTTTTGGGTCTACTGAAAGATGCCGGAGTTTAACAGAAGTGTGAACATCCCTGAAGAACAACTTTTTTTTTTTTACCAAAAGCAACTGCTCTTATTTTGTTTTTGTTGTTTTTTCCCACACCCGCTGAACTTAAATGAGCTGCTGTTTAGTAGAGCTGCACAATATGGTTAAAAAAAATCTAAGAAAAAAATTATTTGAATTATAATGACATGTTGTGATATAATAAACATAATTTCTATTGTTTTAATAAAAAATGGAGGACAAACAAACAATAAAAAAAAGAGTTTACATTGCACTTGGACAAGTGGACTGAGAATCTCACTGTACTGTACTGAAAGTGTCTCAGTCTACTTTTAGTTATTGCTTAAGGTGCAATTTCTGTTAGTTTTCATTGAATTTGTAGATTAACTTACAGTGTCAAAGATATTTAGAAAACGCAAAATTGCAAAAAAAAATGCAGTAATGTGGAACCTGGAGTGCTTTGTGTTTAAACGCACATTAAACACATGCAGACTATATAATATTTACATAATTAAATCACTTATAAATTCTATCATTCATTATTTATATAATTAAAACAGTTTAATAATTGAACTATATTACTGTTTCAATTTCAAAGCAATTAACTGTCCAGTCCAACATTCAAAAGAAGACTTTCAAATGGAAGTTTATTTAGTCACCCAAACTCTCTCTCGCTCTCACACAAGTATCCTTAAGTACACACATTCACACAAACACTCCCAGAATGCCGAAGCTAAAGATGACACGCTGGAGGTTCCAGAGAAAACCCCATGACGGAGGACAAGTCAAAGGTTCAATAAGCTAGAGTAACACTCAAGGGAGAAAAGATCTAATGACTGACAGGATACAAACACAGAATGATGAATCACAAAGACTGCAGAATAGTTTCCTAATGGCAAACAGACGCACAAGGACTTAAACTCCTTCATTACTTGCAAATCAATAATACAAAGATAATTTTTTGATTAACTGATTGAGCGATCAACTGATGCACATGCCAAATTGCAAATGAGATTGCCAGACGATGCAACACAGACAAATTTGAAATTCTAGTTTTACATCCCAAGAGTGGAAAAAGTACAAAAATGAGCTTGTCCAAAGAATCTCAAATAGGACAAACACTTTTACTTGCTTCCAATGGGATGAACAGAAGATCGATCTGAGATACTTTACAGACTATTAAAAAACAGTGACCTTTATCTAATGGCTACAGAGATGTATTAAAGGTCATCTATGAAGACTATACATATAAATAAAAGCTCCCCGCTAATAATGAGTCAGAGAGATTCACAACACAACAATGATCTAAAAACAGAAATTGCTGCCCAAGGAATCATTACATGAGATGATGAAAGATGAACTGTCTCGACACATAAATCTGCAAGAGGATGCACGGAGGACACTCCCATTTATGCAAATGCCACTGTACGCTATGATTTGTTCCTGTACTGTAGACTCAGTATCCCATTTGACTGTATTACTGTTACTTTACCTAATCACCTTTTCATAGCTATTTAAAATCAAAATAAACAGCCAGCCTGTTCATTGATCTCGACTGGACGGTGAACAGATTGTGTGTGCAGCTGTGCAGCATGATGATTCAAGGAGAGGGAATTCCACATCTTTTTTTTGACCACAGTTAATAGGATCCCTTATGGCTCAGTCCTCTCCTAAGTGCATGAGCACACAGGACGAACGGGAACGCGGTAGAAACAGTGGCATTTAAGAAAATGAAAATGCGATGGCAAAAGCAGACTTAATCATCTCTGAGGAATACCAGACCATTGGGCCCAGAGAACCAGAGGCCCAATCACACCCAGTGGCACTGTGTTTCATAAGCAAGGCTTATTTTTTAGGGATGTGGGCTCGTCTAATGGGGGAAGAGCGTGAGGATGTTGAGAAACAAGAATGGGGGGAAAGATGAGTGTGTTTGATTGGGCAGCCATTCAGAGCCCACAAGGCTCATCATATTTCCTACTAAAGAAAAACAAAGCATTTGAGCCCAGACATCACAATCACATCCAGCCAGCTCCTTCGATCCAAAAGAGCATTCTTTCCTTCGGCGAGGCTGCTGCGAGTCCGTCGGAAACCAAACAGATCACCTACACCCAGAATCAGTCATACTGCAAGTGCACACCTCTGACTCACACATGCAAACCACATCCCTTCCTCACATGCTCGCAATCAGGTCAGTTTTCTCCTCTTTCTGCGAAACGACTGGCAGCTAAACAAGGAGTCCTCTTAAGATACAAAATGAAATCATCTCGCTGCTGCAGGGATGAGAGCTTTAACAACACCCTAAAAATTACAGTCATTAGGACTAGACAGATGTGACTAATCTAAACCATTTGTTAGGTGCTCCTACTGAAAGGCAAACAAGGATTGATTGGTTTTCACTTAAATATTGGCTATTGGTTTCTTCTCAAATAAATCTCAGAGTGAGTCATTTGAACCCTTCATCTGATCTTGTAGAAAGTAAAAAGTAATGGACTTATTGCCATGAAGATATAGGCCCAATGTAATTTATGCTGAATTTTAGGCACTGCCAACACAATTTCATAGCAATTCTTAACTATTTTATGTTTTGCCAAATTGGTGGCTAATTCCTATGATCTGCTTACAGCCATGATGGTCAGGTTTAGAGGTGGACCTCAATGCTTACTTATATTTAAAAATTGCACATTTTCGTATGAATCACATCATACAAATCCATGCGAAATGTCCACCTTGTAAAATACTTTTCTATTGAGAACAGACATATCGTTAGCCATTTCTTCATACCATGATGTTTAGTAACAAATTCTGATGATATAAAGCCAAAGGCACTTTGTGTGCACAGTTCTTTGTTCAAGAAAGTCAAGACACCAAGCAAATAACTTAACTCATCAGTGCTAATAAATGAGGTATTGTCATAAAGTGCCTCAGAGTGATGCCTTTTTGGCCAGTTAATGGAATATAATGACTTTCCTCAGCTTGTTTGTCATACAAACCTACAAACCTGTGTTAAAACAGTTATGAGCCTGTTGAGGTAACATTTCATGCTTGCCAAGACGCATAAATTCTGCAGGATCATGTTGTCCTTCACACTACTAGCAGAATTAAAGCCCTTTAATTTGTAGCTTTTGAACTATCAGCACAATGGGGACTTCAAAAAATTGTGTGTGTGTTTGGGAGTTGTTTTCGCGATTTACCTCATTTTCAAAGATGACAACTTAAGAAAACCGGAATTATTATTTAATAATATTGTGTCGAATACGTTGTTTTCAAACCTATGACAGTGCCCGGCGGCGTTCGCCGTAGCGCGTCCTACCTGAACAGGTGAATGCCATCCAGGTGAGGATTTGAGTTTGAAAGGATATGGATTGCAAACCATTTTCAGACACCAACTCCTTGGGCGCGTGGTCTGCTTCAGATAGAAAAACACAACCGGTGCCAAAGACGGATAGGGCAAGGGTTCCCCGCCGCATGCGGACGCCTCCTCTGCTGCTGCTCCGGCTGCGCTCTCCCGCCTTTCGCCTCCATCAGACTCAAGCTCACTGCGTTCCCCGCCACCGGACAGGTCGTTAAGTCGTATAAAAGTCCTTGGAAGAGAGGAGCTACCCTCTGCTTCCCTCAACTGATGGTCCTCGGAGATATTTCCTCCATCTTCAGCCATCATTCACCCCCTTGAGGAGAGAAAATGCATGCATTACCAGCTATACAATAGAAAAAGAAATCTGATTTTACGCAATTATGAAATGTATAAAAAATATGCAATATACAATTAAAAGCCATGGTAGAAGAGCATGCATGACTATTTTACGCAACCTACACGTTTGTAAATAAAATGATACTTAAAATGTATTAAAAATAAATTTATTTTGCGTTTATTGTTTATTAACGTCGGTGCATTTGAACAAAAGAAGAGTATATAAAAGGAAGGACTTTTGAGACTATTAGAATTTTACAGGCTGGTATTCAGTAATGAATTGATGGAACTGTACTAAGGGGAAAAAAACAATAAGCCACACAAACAATACGATATGGTACTTTGGTGTCCTGTCATTAAATAAATAAATCATTGATTTAAAAAAATAAAATAATTCTACATTTTGAATAAATACCAATTATGACTTACTTTAAAACTTGCTACTATATAGCCTATTAAAATGATCACACACCATACATAGGCTATAATGATCAGGCAAATCAGCGTGACTATGTTTTAACAATAATTCAGTCAAATTTTCTAAATGTTGATTTCTTACCTGTAAATGCTTCTGACAATATGCCCAAATCGAGCTTACTCATCGCATGATCATTTCTGTTGCAAAAGCAGTCCAAATGATGGTATTGAACAGGATCAGTTGGAGCTCGCAGGCTGAGTTTCCAGGTGGCAGTTACAGCGCAAGCAGGTTTATGGGCATCTCAGTGACTTGGACATCATGCCTTAAGATTTCAACATTGTATATCGATGACCAACAACCAGATAAAAACAAGGCAGGTCCTGCTAAACTGTTTCCCAATCCTCAATTGTGCGCTTCGCTCGTTTTCTCCGCGTGCGCGCACTTAAAAGTAATGATCAAAGATTACAATTCAATGTTTGTTCTTTTCTATTAGATCACCGCAGAATCTAATGCTCAAAAGTGTTCACAACAGTGACAGTTATAGATCCTTAGTCAATTAGTAAAATCCTTCAGAATCTTTTCTAAAGGTGCAAGCAGTGATTTTCTGTCTGCATATGAAAAAGAAAAGCTTAAGCTCGTGCTGAAAGGATGCGCAAGAGAGCTCTCTATGCTGAAGTCTTGTCTATTATTGCGAAAATATACAAGTCTCCAATGATTCTCCCAGTCGGCAAAACGGTCTATAGCACGAATCCGCTCATGCGAACCAATTCACAGCTGGATTCGGATTCAACTTCCAATCCCCGCCCCTTGAAGGCGCGTCCACCAATCAGAGACGACAATAACTCTGCCTCTCTTTTGATTGCATTAAAGAAATGTCAGTCAGCACTGTACTAACATGTCTGGGGAAACGGCTGGAACCTTATTGTTTATAAGGTTAAACTAGGAAGAGTTTGGGACCGGACTAAAGACGCGATATGATTCGAACATGTTTATTATGCAAGGACATTTTATGTCAAGGCATACATGTGATAAGAACGACCAGTGCAGAAGTTTTCAAACTTGTTGACGTCAATGAATCCTGCCTAAAATAGGTAGCTGTAAATTTTAGTGTGATGGAAAATATTTACTTTGTTTAAAGCTGAATTATTCTTCACATTATTGAAGTAGGCCTACTGTTAAATGTATAAACCACAACAGAAACATTTTCAGTTGTATATAATCTCATGATTTCTGAAAGCAAATTTAGATAACAAAATAGAAATGTAAGAAATATTGGGTTACATATAATTAGGCCTAATTAATAATGTGAGTTAGTATATGTTAATTCTGACAGCCCTAAAAAAATGGCTTTTGTAAACAGTCTCTACCCTTGTGTCCCCTTAAAGATTGCCATTGTTAATTATTTTTGACTGTCATGTAACAGGAGTTTAAAACGTTTAATGTTCCTTTCTTAGATTGGTACTTGAAAATGGAGACTTTTCATAAAACTTTTAACACACTTTGCACAACTCTGAACTGTATAAAAACAAGATTTTAAATATTATTCAGTAAAATGTGGCATTTTCAAAGTTAATTAATATACACAGGCTAACTAAAAACTCATGTAGCTTCTTTGTACACTGTAAAAAAATTATATGATCAAGTGATGCCAACATATGTTTTTCCATTACTTTAACTCATCAAATTAATTTAACCAATTTTAACTTCATTTTTTTTAAGTTTCAAGATTCAACTCGGGGTTTTTTTAAGAAATAGTTCACCCAAAATGAAATTTTTGTCATCATTTACTCACCCTCAAATTGTTACAAACCTATATGATTTTCTTTCTTCTGCTGAACACACAAGAGAGTATTTTGAAGAACATTGGTAACCAAACAGTTTCTGTTCCCCATTGACTTTCATAGTATTATATCCATACAGTCAATATGGACCAACAACTGTTTATTTACTCACATTATTCAAGATTTCTTCTTTAATTTTCAACAGAAGCTCATACATGTTTGAAACAACTTGAGGGTGAGTAAATTATGACATAATTTTCATTTTTGGGTGAACTATCCCTTTAAGTCAGTTTAATATAATTTGAGTAAAAATGACTTTTACAGCCAATTTGGTTCTAACAAAAATAAATAATAACAATAATAATAAATTAAGGCAGTAACTGAGTTTTTAAGTTGAAGTAGGTGGAAATTTTTTACAGTCTATATGGCCAGAGGTTTTTTATAACAATTAGATTAAAGCACAGAGGTGATGACCCAGATGAATTTCTCATTAGCTGAAGTCAAAGTATAATTCAGCATTATTATCGTTTTTAAAAATGTTTTCCTTGATTACAATGTACTTGACATTACGATTTAATGAAATGAAAAGCTGGAATGGGGGAACATATGAAAAGTTACAATACTTAAAATGTCCTTGTTTGTGTATTCTACCATTTAAACAGGATGAATGACCTCCCAAAGAACATTTCTGTCTTTAACATACAATAACAGTTCAGTACATTATCCAGTACTTTTTAAAGTCATTTATTATTAAGTCATTGCAGATTAGAACAACTGAAGTTATCTGGATGATTGGTAAACATTTTTTAAATGTTCTTCCAGAGGTATGAAGCTCCACAGTATTTCACAACATGTGGCTGCACATTATGAAACACCTTGAAACACACAGGTAGAATGTCTTTAATCATGTCTATAAAATATGATCAAATGTAAAAGACCCCATTTCTGCACAGCGCTGCTCTACTTGACATGGAAACTTTAAAGTGCAATAGCATGTAAGAGTGGGTAAAGCCTAAGTTTCCCTTCACTGCCACCTATGGTAAAACAATAAAAACACATCAAGGAGCACAGAGAAAAATGTAATTGAGCAAATACAATATTGATGCAATACAGTTTCACCAGCTTCAACAGAAATAAGCGATGGGTTGTAAAACATGGTTTAAATGGAAAAGAAAACAATATGTTTACAGCAGCACTTATAGAAAATAATTACCGCAAAGAAGGTCTGCTATATTACCACAGAAATATGAATCCCAAATTTTCTTCAGAAATGTGCAACTACAAATAAAATGATATTAAAACCTTCTTATTGTGTAAAAAAAAATAGTCTGAAATTAACTTCAACATCTGTCTTTTTATTTATTTTTGGTCAGATCATATGCTGTCCTATAAAATATAAGACAAAATGAACCAGGAATTATAATTTCAACAATGTAGAATACAGCAATTAACCAGTTTAAACCAATCTGCTGAACATGATAAGAAAACTGAGACTGAAAACCTGTAATGATTCAACTTGTGTCTGTGTCTGTAAAAACAAGTCAATAGCCTTCTTCCCCAACTGATTTTTAAATCAAATTAAGGGATTAAACACTTCGATTCCACTATGATGACCAGTTACTAGATTATGCTAAAGTCATTTTATCACACTCTGTCCACCAAATGTAATTATATTGATTAATGAATTACAACGTTCAATGGTGAAGGCCTGGCAGACATATCTGGAATAGAGAATGCCATTAAGATGATATAATGTTCATGCTTTTGTGTAACACTTGAATTTATAGCTCGTGAAAGCTTATAAACTCCAGACAATCGAATTCAATCAGAATTCATGAAATGCATAGAGAGAGACTTTACAATTAATATAACTGATTGCAAATATTTAATAAGGAAAATAAGTTTTGTAATTTCTTATTAAGATTTTAATTCCTATTTTTTTCAAAAAATAGAATCAATCAATGAATCAATGAATAAAGTGTTAAAATATAGAAGAATATAATTAGAGACTGCAATAGGAGTTGATGCAATATGTAATTATTAATACATCACCTTGGAGACAGATTTTCTTTTATTGTTTCATTTTTGTGTTAATTAAGATATGCTTAATATAAAGCAATTTTGTTTAGTTTTGTTTGTGGCACAGAAGTAGGGGTAAAAGAAGAACTGAGAGCCCTCAAAGCACTTTCTTTCATCTTATGCTTTGAGTTTCCTCCAGACTTCATTAGTAGAAGATCTTGGCTGTAATGAAATGTGCAGTCAGTGCTCCCCTCTGGAAGAGCATGTCCTGCCAGCAACTTTGCTAAAGTTCCACCCTGATTCACTGGGGGTGAGGAGAGAGTTATCATGGGCTCTGAGATTAGAGGTCACTATCTAAAACTAATCACCAATTTTTAGGAACATTACTTATATAAAAATATATTTTTGTTATCTGTTTAAAAATTAATTCTACACTTGATATCATCAAAAATCTTTTGTTTTCTGGCAGAGCAAAAATATTGAAATACACCTCACTCTATTCAATCATTCTATATGGAATCTTGATTGCCATTGTAAATTCACTCTGAACACATGAAGAAAGAAAGATATTTTTTTCATAAACTCATTTGATTGTAATGACTGAATATATTTTTGTTTGACGATTTTTCTATATTACGTCTCAAATGTTTGGCTTGCATTAAAGGAGAATCAAATATATAAACCATATGCTTTGGCAAGACCGTGACAAAAATTTAAAATGTTTAATTTCAGAGTTTTGACTTTTGTATATATTTGTGCATGGTTACCCAAATGCTAGATTTTATTGATTGGTTGATTTAACCCTTGTGCGTCGATTAAAAAAAAAGTACACATAGGTCCATAGTGGACAAAAATGTCCATGTCAAAAAACTGTCATAAAAATTTGAAGCTTGGGAGCACAGAGTTAAGTTTGGTCTCATTTTAAAGAAGACCCATGGCAGATTATTGTTGAAGTAAAAAAAAGTTTAAAAAGTGAAACCAAAAAAAAAGTTCTAGATGTTTAGGTTTATGAAAATGATTTATGAACAATGTTTTATATAAAATATATATATTTATGAAACATGTTGAACTCTATACCTGCTAGAAAATCAAAGCCATAAATCTAAACAAGTTGTATTCCAAATTTGAGGTTGATATCTCAAAAAATGAGCTTTCAGTAAGATTTTGTTTGGGCGCAGTACCAAATTTTCCCCATTAGATGCCAGCAAAACTCTGCTGTTACCTGTTCGCTGTAAATCTCGTTCAGATCCGCGTAGCCACGTAATGTTGTTCAGCCAAAGAATGAGTCACGTTCCCAAGAAGAAACAAGGGAGGGAACCACTGTGAGAGTGTGATTAACCCTTGTGCGTCAATTAAAAAAAGTTACACATAGGTCCATAGTGGACAAAAATGTCCATGTCAAAAAACTGTCATAAAAATTTGAAGCTTGGGAGCACAGAGTTAAGTTTGGTCTCATTTTAAAGAAGACCCATGGCAGATTATTGTTGAAGTAAAAAAAGTTTAAAAAGTGAAACCAAAAAAAAAGTTCTAGATGTTTAGGTTTATGAAAATGATTTATGAACGATGTTTTATATAAAATATATATTTAAACATGTTGAACTCTATCTATACCTGCTAGAAAATCAAAGCCATAAATCTAAACAAGTTGTATTCCAAATTTGAGGTTGATATCTCAAAAAATGAGCTTTCAGTAAGATTTTGTTTGGGCGCAGTACCTAATTTTGCCCATTAGATGCCAGCAAAACTCTGCTGATGCACACAGTGGTTGGATTTGTGATTTGCAGTAGAGTTTTTACCACATACAAACCACACTCTGACATCCATACCAACACACCCACACAATTATAGCTGCATTATTTATCCAATTGGATCGATAATATGCAGAAGCAGAAAATAGAAATAAAGCGAGTATTTTCTTTATAGGTCAAACCTGAAAAAATGGCACCATCTGGTAAAAAATAGTAAAAAAAATAACATTTTAAAGCCTTGCCAATATAACGAAAGCCTATCAACAAAAATTGCATAATTTTACAGTTAAATGGCACTGCGATTAAAAATAGCAGTTTTAATGGGTTTCAATGGGGACATTTTGTCCATTTTTTGTACCTAGTGCAAAACAGATTTATTAAAGGAAATGAAAGTGAAATAGTAAAATTCCAATAAAAATACACACCTGTGCCAAAATGCATGCAGTTGGCAATAACACAGGCAAAATGATCAAAAAAACTAAACTGAAAAGGACAAAAATGTCCAAAAGGTCGCACAAGGGTTAATCACTGACAGCCATCATACCCTATATTAAAGATTTAATATTAAGAATATCAAAATATAGCCACCTTACAGTTTGGCCATTATTGTAGGCTATGGCTTGTCAATTGATTTATTTCTCCTTGTCAAAAATGTCAAATCTGTCTCATCAGTTTTTTCCTCTGAATCCAATTTGAGCCTGGTAACCCTTGCGAGAAATCCAGAGCCATATATGACAGCGAGAGTGCAGGAATGAGCAGGGGAAGACTGGGTATGTGGCTGGGTCATCCTAAACTTTGACCTCTGTCTTTCCTTTCTCCTCACTGCTGGAATTAAGTGGAGCTTCTCACCAAGGGGGCTCAGCTGGGCTTTATAAATAAGAGCAGAAAGGTCACAACCTGCCTCCATCTGACAGCCCTTACACCTACTTTGATAGGACTGGGTAAACTAAAGCTGGCCTGCTGGTTTTCATCAAAGAGGAAGGAGGCCATGCATTCTGATGCTTGCATGCATCATCTCCAGATCTGTTGTATAGATTGTATTTCTAACAGTCATTAAATCACTTTTGTCATTACAGTAAAATAAACCCTGACATGATGATCAGGAAAAATTAAATAAAAATATGTTGATATGAAATATTAAACTGAGTTTAAATTATTTTATTTATTATTAATTTTAAGACGTCCGCTGAGGTAACTTTCACTAAAATTGATAACCGAAACTCAGGTTGATTCCATTTGCCTTTGTATGAAACTGAAAGAGTGAGTCTACGGTGTGAAACGAGCAACAATCAAGGCAACAATCAATCTCAAGGCTGGCTGTTTTGTTCCTGAATGATTCAGTGTTTCTCAACAAAATAAGTTAAGTAAATCATTCAATGACGACAGTTACTTGTTTCGTGTTATGGATGAATGGGTTAATGATTCACCCATAAAGACCTTGGTACCAGGTACTGGTGGAACCTGCAGAAAGAGTCACTAAAAATCCCCACCACTAATTTCAGTAGAAAATGTAATACCAACAAGTCCCAATGCTGTTAGGGACCATTCACACAGATCATTTACTCAAACACAAGTTGTTCTAAACGTCTATGAATTTCTTTATTCTGCTGAACACACCAAACAGTTTCTGTACCCCATTGACTTCATAGTATATTTTTCCATTCTGTTGAAGTCAGGAGGGACCAGCAACTGTTTGGTTACCAACATTCTTCAAAATATTTTTATGTTCAGCAGAAGAAAGAAATTCTTTAAGAGCAACTTGAGGGTGAACTTTTTTTTTTAACACAAAAAAATCACTAAATAACAATAGAGAGGACTGTGGAATGGAGCATTCAATAATTTATATCAGGGTTTTTTTATTTTTTAAATGTCATTTAAAAAAGCAAGAGAAGGTTTGCTTTGGGCATTAAATTAAATGAAAACCCACTATGATCAAACCTCATAACATAAAACAATGTTACCTAATTTGTTACCAAAATATTTTCCCATAGACTGTTACAGTACAACGACACACCATAGCTGTTCCATCAGCAGCTGTTAGTGCCTATTATACAGTATCAGCACTCTTAAGAATGCTGCTCGACCATTTGTATCTGACGGCTGAATTCCACAATTAGCTAATCAGAATCAAGTATTCCAGAGAGCCCTGTAGCCAAAAAAGAACATTCATCAAAAGCCATTACATGCATTTCATTCCCAAGATTGGAAGTTTGATTATTCCCATTCACATTACAATTTTAGTAAACAAGCAAAAAAATATATACTGTATATTGTATTTATACAAAATAGACAAAACATTGAGGGGGGGAAACTGTATTTGGACACATAGGCTGAGAGGGCAGAGAGAAAACCATTTTAGAATTGAGAGTACATGTTCACCACCCTTTTTATGTTTTATTTTATTTAAAATTTTTCTGTGCTTTTTGCCCTTATTTATAAGGTAGCAGATTGTGTCAACAGAAAAGTGAGGACAAGAGAGTTTGAGTGGTAGACTGGTAGATCATAGTGCTATTATGCCAAGATTGTGAGTTTGATTCCCAGGGATCACATGATGATAAATATATCTCATGCATTTTAAGTTGTGATGCTTTAAAATGCTGCCTCTGTAGGTTTTAGAAAAGAGTATATATCTGTCTGTGGTCACTTTCCTGCTGTCTTGAGCTTAACCTCAGTCACCATAGCGTGACTCCTTGAGCCCGAGCGTGGGGCTGCCTTTATGTAAATCACTCTATGATTTATCAAAGTGGAGAGATAGAAATCACCAGGCAGGAATGTAAACTGGAAGCAGATCAGAGAGTCAGAGCAGGCTGAGCAGATGTTATAGGTACAATATAATCTACATCACTCACACACACTCCACAGCTCTTAGATACATATGTATGATTTGGTGTTATTGCACATAACAGAGTAAACTTTGAACAGGACATCTTTGAGGCCTCCCACCCATTGCTTTTTAAACATTTTATTAGCCTGTAGAATGTGTGGGAATGTTTGAGAATATTTATAGTGGCATAAAATGATTGAGCTTATGAATAAACCTAAAATTAAGTAAAGAAGAGGTAATAAAAAGTCAATTTTGTGGTAAAATGATTTCCATTCCTTGTGCAATTTAATATTCAAAGCATCACACAAGGCACTCGTACTTCCAAACAAAAGTCATATTATGATACTTTTGTTGTGGTTGATGATTTGACATTGATGTTGAGACTTTTAAGCACTAATGATAAAAAAAAGCACACAGAAGCCCAAAAAGACAAAGGATTACAAAGGAAGACAGGGGGGGGGAGACTAACCAGCTGGTGCATTCATGGGGGATCTCTATAGGTGAAGGTAATTATTTCCGCAAAACAAGAGATTTAAAAATAGAAAGATGTTCTATATTTTAAATATAGATCTCTGGATCCTGTCTATTGCCTCCTAAAATTAAATGTTTAGGAGCTAAGACTACTTTTTTGTTTACAAATTCTAGAATCTGAATCACTCTCATTATGATGAACCATAAACAAAAAGTTGATCATATATCATGTTATCATTAGAACAACCAGTCAGACTGATGTAAGTCTCACAAACATACACATACAAAGGTATAGATCCAATTAAAAAAATGATTCAAAGCTCAGTGAGTCAGTTGCGATCTAAGTAATGGTTAAGAATGATTCACTGACTGAGTTAGGGACTGATTCAAACGGTGCAAGTACAAGATTGTTAGGTGAATCATTTTGAACCAATTCATTTGTTTGTGAATCAGATATAATGAGTCACGCTCTGTTCGTTGCTGTCAGTTGTGAGCACTCTATGGAACTAGCTAATGACACTTTACTACTGTATATCAGATAAAATATTTATATATGCTCTATTTATATATTTAAATGCTCATTTACAAACAAAGCTTTCC
This sequence comes from Sinocyclocheilus rhinocerous, assembly GCF_001515625.1. Taxonomy (NCBI): domain Eukaryota; kingdom Metazoa; phylum Chordata; class Actinopteri; order Cypriniformes; family Cyprinidae; genus Sinocyclocheilus; species Sinocyclocheilus rhinocerous. The sequence continues at coordinate 854,542 of NW_015633189.1, forward strand.
CAGCTGTTTATAGATTTGATTTATTGATTGATTGATTGATTGATTGATTGATGCATTTGCTACCATTTTAGTCTTTTTTTTTACTTTTTGAAAAACTTAAAATTCAACATGAGAACTATGGAAGCTTGTTTTTGCAACAAGATAAAATCTACAAGATAAAATACTGTTAATTGCAATTTTTCTCTTAATTCTGACTTCTTTCTCAGAATTGCAAGATATAAACAGAATTGTGAGATAAAAAGTCATAATAACTTTTTTTTTTATTCCATGGTGCAAAAAAAGAATTAGAATTGTGATATGTAAACTCAGAATTTAAAAAGTCAAACTTGTGAGGTCAGAATTTTGAGGAAAAAATTAGAATTGCATAAATCCACATTTACGAGTTTGTAACTTGCACATTGCGAGACAAACAATTATGAGAAAAAATTGCCCAAATTATAAGAGAAAAAGTCCCAATTATCTTTAAAAAATGTTATTGTATGGTGGACACAATATTCAAAAGAAAATAAAAACAAGTGGATATACAGAAAAAAAATTGTTTAAAAAATGAATAAAAATGTCAATTTATTTAAAAATTGTTCTGTAATGTGGTATGTTTTAAAGCTTTTTATTTATTTATTTAGGAAGTGATCATAATAGTAAAAGTAAAACGGAAGCATCTAAGAATCTAGAGCCCTGCATTTTATTGCACACGTTTTCTCGGAGTTTAACATATGTAGGCTACCATATCTACACTGAAATGCAATAAAAGCCCACGACCTTGCTATCAAGCCCTCAGAAATAGGCTACAAGCGAAAGATGGTAAATGAGTGTAAGGAAGGATGTATTAGGGCAACAGCTTGATCTATGACTCTATCCCTGCCTTATCACAGAAGGTATATTCTCTCATTGCATGTAAGTTGGTATGAAGGCAGGGAAGCAGTGATTCGGTGAGAGGAGATATGGAGAGAGGAAGTGGAGCCAAAAGAAGTGATTTTATCCTGGAGATCCCTGCGTTCGATTAGCCGAGTCATTTCAACCATATCTTCAGATCTTCTCTCAAGGACAAGCCAACACTCTGGGGAGCTGAAATGTGCATGCATTTCTGTTGCACGTCAAACAAGCCCGAATGAGTCATAATATTTGCCAATGGCGATAAGAGAGCCTAGATAAAATTCTTAAAAATAATTTCCTCCATGTTTGTACAAAGGGCATCGGCTGGTTTTAATTGCTGCGATATAATGTCCAAGCGAGCACATCAGGAAAGAATGCTGGCCGCTTGCGTAGTGATTTCGTTGAGCTAGCATTAGTTCATGAAAATGCTTCTGAAGAATGCTCCATTTTTCTCTTGAAAATTAGATGAATTAGAATGTATAGAATTAGGTGTTTAGAATAAAAAGGAAATCTTTCATTCAGAACTACAAAACTATGGAATGCCATTTATGCCATTTACATCTTAAAGTTAAAAAAAGTAAAACTAAATAAATAATTGAGACTTTGGATCTCACAGTTGTGAATTTATTCCTTAGAATCTAGAAATTTTGAATTTTTATGTATACAATATAATTTCATGCACCATTCAAAGTTTGGGATAAATTTTTTAAAGATTTTTTTTATACCATTATTATTATTATTTTGAAAAAAAGTATTATAAATTGTATTCATTTCATTAATAAAAATGCTGTTCTTTTGAACATTTAATTATCATAGAATACGCAAACACACACACGCAAGCCAAGTCAAGTCACCTTTATTTGTATAGCACTTTATACAATACTGCTTGTGTCAAAGCAGCTTTGACACACACACACACACACACACACACACACACACACAGAGAGAGAGAGAGAGAGAGAG
>NW_015633189.1:856876-878845 GCF_001515625.1 Sinocyclocheilus rhinocerous
GAGAGAGAGAAAGAGAGAGAGAGAAAGAGAGAGAGAGAGAGAGAGAGAGAGAGAGATATTAAGTAGCACAGCTGTTTTCAACATTTATAATAAGAAATGTTTTTGAAAATTCAGCTTTGTCATCACATGAATTAATTACATTTTAAAATAGAAAACAGTTATTTGAATTGCAATAAAATTTCACAATATTACTGTATTTTTGATCAAATAAAGGCCAGCCTTGGTGAGCATAAGGGACTTTAAAACATTTAAAAATCCTACAAACTTATGAATGGTATTCACAACTGGGGCATGAACTCACAGTGTGACTTTATATCTCGAAATTGACATTTTTCTCACCACTGTTAATTTATGTCTAACACTTCCAGAGGAGTCCTTAAAAATGGGCTCTTTTTGCATTGATTATTGATATTTTTCTGTGTTTTACCCATATTTTGAATTATTGTGTCGCGTTTAATGGTTAAAGGAAATGTCTGTAAACTTAACGAATGATTTCCTGGCAGAAAAAGTACCAATACCTTTTACATTATTCTACAGATTTTTGCTTACAGTGCACAATGTGACGTTATATCATGAAATTATGACTTTATTTCTTATTTTAAATTTGATCTTAATTGAATTTTCATCAAAAAACAGGGGAGGTTTTCCATTGAATAGGAAAACCTGCTCGAAAATTCCATTTGGTGACACCAGCAGTGCCAAAAAATAGTTTTGTCTTGATGTGTGCAGTCACCCATCATTGACAACAGTACAGCAGCTGTACCTCATGCAGTTAACCTCCGTGACCGTGAGGGTACAGATGGCACTGCCTGTTGACAGTTGCGCATCAATATTCTCGCCTAGTTTTGATTAACTCCTTTTTTCCTGTCTACATGCGTTCAGAAATGTCAACAAATGTCTAGGAAATGTCAAGGGCTGGTTTTGCCAGGCCACACTTCTGGTCGAGCACTGGCCTGCTCTCTTCATTCCCAGTTTTTCGAAGTATCCTGGGACCTTCAACAGCCCCAAGGATGCCAGTATCAGACTCAGCTCATCTGTGATATCAGAATCTCTATATGATGAATAAAAGCATCCTGAATGCAAAAGCCTTTGGTTAACCTCATCCTATATCAATACAAAGTGAAACAACATGCTTCCTGGCACATATATAATTAGTCAGAGTTTTTAAAACAAGATAAAACTCACATGACCTATATTGAAATAAGCTGATGTAAGCGAGGACCAATCAACCCAGTGAACAGTTCTGGAGAAAATGAGCAAGAGCGTTCGCTAAATATGACATATATATGAGTAAGTAAGAAACGGGGTCACGCTCAACATGTGCCTCATGGTCATTTGTATCATTAGGGCAGAATATGTAAGAGGAGGGCAGTGACGCTGCATATGAAAGGCACGACTGATTTTCCTGCCGCCTCTGTCTGCTTCAGGTAACTAGGCTAACATGATGAACTAGTCTCTCCATTTTCCCACTAGCCCCCATTGCTCTAGTTAGCATGAATCCCACATGCAAGAACATTCTGGTCAAACCCAATCAATCTTACAAGTGCGAGAGATGGGAGTTTCTGGCTGTATGTGGATAATTTAATGTGGAGGTTTTCTTATTGAACGTCATCCTCTGTAAAGTATAATTCATAAAAATTATTAATAAATATTAGCTTTTAATGATCAGCACATAAATAAGGCCAAGAGGGATCTGCAAAGAGTAAACCTGAAATAATTAGGGACATTTTGATAAAATTATAAATGTATAACCACTGTGTATACTCCTAAATGACAACTGTTTGATTGCATTCACTGATTGTCTCCGCTTATTCTTATAAGGGGGGGAAAACAGATCTGCCTTCATAAACATACATGGCTCATTTAAAAACTACAAACCTAGATTAAACAGATCCAATAACAACAATGAGCCCATGGGAACATCGCTGATACTACCCTGTGGACACATTTGCAAATGTAAAAGACAACAGATGTTACAAAACCCAGAAATATTATCATCATTACATTTTCATTCATTTGTTAAGTGCTAGGCTAATGAAGATTGGCACAAGATAACCCTTCCATAGCTTTTGTATTATTACTAATATTTCAAGATGAACACTTACTGGACTGAAGTAACTTATGTTTACTTGATTTTCCATACAGTATTTTTTTTAAAGAAAAATCTATATCAAATATGATACATCAGTCTTTGGAGAAACGTTTATGTGTTCATCTCTTAATCATCATTGTATAACATAACATGTTTTGCACCCCACCCCACCCAAAAATAAAAACTAATGAGCTTTGATGATAAATCTAAGCATTTAAATATCATCTAAGTCATATTATTGGAAGATATAGAGTGACAACTGATAGTTATATGCATTTTATGCAAGTAGCCTGCTATACTTTTATAAACATCTCATCGATTTACATTACAATCTATTAAAATTTCATCTTACATTTTGGTGTTATACCTAGCAAACTGCACAAAATTGCACATTTTTGTTCAGGTGTGTTTGTTATTCTCTTTGAGTGTGAGCTCCATATTCTCCTATACCATACTATATGTGCTATAAAACCCTGATGTATCATACGCATATCATGTATATGACGACTTCTTTCTTTCTTTCTTTTCCACCCACACTAAAAAGTGTATTGGGCGACCATGTATATGACACTCAATAAAAAACATATGGAATTTTAATTTTTGTCTAAACGTTCAATAAACTTAAACTGTTCCATTTCAAAACATTGTATTTTTTATTATTATTTCATAAAGGTTGAACACAACTGTTTTTAACATTGATAAGAAGAAATGTTTGAGCACCAAATCAGCATATTAGAATGATTTCTGAATGATCATGTGACACTAAAGACTGGAGTAATGGCTGCTAAAAATTCAACTTTGTCATCACAAAAATAAATTACATTTTAAAATATATTAAAATAGAATTGTAATAATATTTTACACTATTACTGTTTTTATTGAAAAAAATCTTAACCTCTTAAGACCTGGCAAAATATTTTAGGAAAAAATTAGTATTTTTTCATGTCATTACATTGGTACAGGACAGCCAGACTTAAAACGGTGGCATGTATAGTCTCAGAGAAATTCACTAAAATATAATGTCCTCATATGAGGATGCAGGGTCTCAGGAGGTTAACTTTAAAATCTTATATTAATATTTCAATAGTATGGCTGGCACCCATACAATAGAAGCCAAGCAGAAAATAAAGTGATTCGACACGTTTGGTCTGTTATTTTCTTATACCCTGCAGGACTGAATTCTGGGACGGCATCACCTTGTAGGACTGGATCTTCCTGATTAAGAATACAGACATGTAATAGCCGGAACTGATCAGAAACAGAGCCAGGAACGGGGGACAGAGAGAGCCATGGCTGCATTTGATTTATGTAATGGTTTGAAAGAATGGACAGGAAACAGAGGCAGCCTCTAAACGCTGAAGGGATGCGGCGCGACAGTAGGCATCTTCTGGCAAGAGCTCACTGACCTCACTTGACCACATCAACTCCTTTGTGTCTTCCTGTATATCATTACCCAATTGCGACGTAACAAAAATGACAGACCTCTCCTTCCCTGCCTGCCGCTGTCTGTGTGTACACTATGAAATGTCACGTCGCCGACCACCACGGCGCACTGGAGTGAATTTACTGCCTCAGCACGGTCCCTTGTGTTTGTGTTCTTCCTCTCTTCCCTGACCTTCTTTACTGATGAATATGTATGGCCAGGTCCGTTCCTCAACAACAGTTCGTGCACCGGGCACTGGGGCAACGGAGAATACTAAAATCAGATCAATCACCAGCATTATCAGTGCAAACCCACCACACACTCCATCTAGTCGGTCTAGCTGGAAACATTGGAAGGAAGAGAAAGTACATTACATGCTGAAGAATTAGGCTACCAACCAGCTGATGACACATGGAGTCACATTGTTGCCGCTATATGGTAACAATTTTCCAATTGGATGACACATGCTGCTGGTCAGCGAGTGTGTACTGTATGTGAGCATGTGGCAGAAGGATGGCTAATTGTCTCCTCTGGGAAGAGCAGACCAGGGCAGAAATGCTCCACTGTGAAGAGGGGCCAGCTAGCTTTGATGCGCTTGCAAAAAGGGCCTAGAAAGTGAAAGAGAAAACAACCAATCAGTCAGCAAGGGAAAAAAAAATACAAAATGGTTTTGGACAAGACAATTGTATTAACTTTAGTAAAGTTGAAATGTGTTTTCTGTGCACTTAAATCAATTGTAAAAACAATAACTTTCAAACAGGTTTCCCAAACAATCAACCTGTCTTCCATTGTTCAGATAACATCCTGCACAGTGTTATTATCAGTAGTGAAAAGTTAAAAAATAAATAAATAAATAAAAACATAGCTGCGAAAAACTGAAACTAAAATGACTGCAAAACTGAAATGTAATTTTTTTTTGGTTATGTGGTATGTTAGAAAACAAACTTTTTTCAACCTGCCTGCATTAAATGAAAATGCCACTAGATACCATTGGATACCAAGTTGAAAATTGTAAATAAAATATATTTGGTGTATGTTTAACAAGAAAATACTAGCTCAATCTTTCTACTTCAAAATTCATGTTTAATTCAGTGTGTCACTTGCCGTTATTTTGTAATTTGTGAAATTTACAAGCAATTTCTGAGTGAAAATTATTTTTGCACCAAATATTTTTGTGTGTGAAACAAAAACTACAGAAAAAAATACTAAACTAAAAATGATATCATGAAATGCAATAGAAATAAAAAATAAACAAACAAAAAAATAAAAAATACTGCCCCAAACTCAAACCATTACTTGAACAAAAATGATTTAAGCAAACAAACTTACTTATACTTATGAATTACTGATAGTCTCTGCACAGGATAGGAAGAAGTGTTTTTAGCATAGGAAAAGTTTTAAGGCTGGACTACTGAAATCTTAAAATCAGCATTAGAAATAATGTGACATTAATGTAAAAACTTGTTCATCTTCAACAAGTGCTAAATTACTATTGGTCTTGCAATCTTTTGTAAATTTTTGTCCACAATAATTTTGTGATATTGAGGTCATGCAATGTAAGCATTGGGAGCGGTTGTTTGTGTGAATGTGTAGTTGCAATCATCGGTGATGTGATCCATAATAATCAATCAGCTGTGAGCGGCTGGTTCCTCTTTGGGGCAGGTATCCTACCGGCCATCAGCCAATAAGCCAAGGTCTCACACAGAGCAGAATCAATACACACACTCATACACTCAGCAGCTGAAGAGCCTTAAGAAGTTGCTTAAAGAAGCCAGCTTTTAAAAGATGGGACTGCTGGAAATAGATGGACAGGCTGATAAAGAGAGGACAATAAAGTCAAGTAATGGTTGTCAATAAAAGCAAATCAGATGATTAATTTGTTCTTCACACAATGATGTTAGCAGCGTACAGCACGTCTCACACGGAAATTCAAGAAAAACTGAATTTTCAGTCAGTGTTTATTTCTTTTTCATGCCAGACTTGAATCTATGGTTTGAAGTTTTCATTTGTTGATTTGAATCTATGGTTTGAAATATAATGTAATGTAATATAATATAATATAATATAATAAACCTAAAATGGAAATAAAAATGTAATAAATCTATATAAAAAAACAAAATGACAAAAGCATATAAATTACTAATTATAAATTAGCATATAAATTAACTAATATTCAAATGGAAACTGAAAATATAAAAATAAAAGCTTACTTAAAATATTACTAAATACTGTAATAGTATATACATATAACAATACTAAAATAACACAGGGTTTTGAGTTATTTTTAATATATGGTTTGAATTTTACACTTGAATCTATGGTTATGAATCTTGCATTTGTTCATTAGGTTTGATTCTTTTATTCATTTATCATTTATTATATGCATTATATATTCTTATAAATAAAAAATAATGAATACACAATGAATATACTGTATGCATAAAAATCTTTATAAAAAATACTACCAATATTTAAATCTATATTTGAACATCTTCCAATTACAACTCTGATTTTTGTATGATTGTCAATAAATAATAATAAGACTAATACTATTTGATATTCTATGTCATGCTATAATTTCATACTTTGTAATTCTAGTAGGTTCAGTCTACCAGGCTGGTTCATGGACTGTGGGCACGGTGAGCCTCCTGTGGCCTTATTACTCAGCTATCTTGCAAAGGTAAGGAGGGTTCGGAGATGCTCACAAATCTTATGCAGTAATGATCTCCAAAGGGACTTTGCTTTTAGAGTCCCGGCCCTTGAGCTACACAGCAGCTATTCTTTCAAAACGGACTTAAACTAGAGAGATCTGTACACGAAAGCCCCATCTAATGTGACAGGAACGGAGGTTCTTCCAACAGGTAGCCTGTCACCGAATAGCTGTAAACAAAATACTGATTGCTGCAGGGACCGCAGACACAACAAAAAATGTCCTACCATGATGTTACCAAACTGAAGTTCCATAGGTCTCCGATACTGTGCTTCCAAAGAGCTCTTCATCACCTTCAGCTGGTTGAAGGAATTAGAAAAAATAAGACAGACGAAAGCATGGTTGTACAAACTCCTGACAAGTCACAAAGACATGACTCGACATAACTGGAGCAGAGCCCCCTTTTCACCTTCCTCCTCCGCAAAAAAATCTGCACTCGTCTGCACACAAACACTGGGAAACGTGGCTCCCGGCAAATCTACAAGAGGAGGACAGGCAGCCGAAATCAGCATGTATTGATGGTAGATATGTCTGGATTAGCCTGTCGCGTTGCTTAGCATGGCCAGAGCAGATTTTCTCAATTTTTCTCACACGAGATTGGATTGTGGTGAGTTTTTCCTTTGTTGTGCATTTCCTAACATTGGGCTATAATAGTCACTGCTGTACGCCATCTGTACAATGCAGTGCTCATATTGACAACACAGGAAACATTCGGCACACTCAAACCTGAGGATATTTCACAATGGACTGGTACTGTAGCTCTGCAGATGGGTTAATTTTGTCTTTCTGTGTCACCCACGGCTGGTAAAGTCGCGGGGGTGGAAGAGGAAGGAGCTGTCGTGCTGAAACAGACGCATCCCTCAGCAGCTCTCAAGAAATCCTACCAACTTAAGTAGAGGTGTTTCTTCTCCACATATCTGAACGGCCTTATAATTAGACACATTTGCGCAGCGTGACTGCAATGCCACTTTTCTTGATCTTTTTTTTTTTTTTTGGCACTTGCTCTGTATACTTTGCATTAGATGTTTATACTGCACTGATCCCTTTAAGTCTACCGGTGCTGTACAAGATCCTATCATCTCGCAGAGATTGCCTGAGAATTGAAAATTTGGAAATTTTTTATAAATATACTTTTTTTTACTATTTGGTGCCTGATTAGAAATGATAGATTCACTTTACAGTGTATTTATGGCTTTTCAATGACATATTGCATAATATTACCAAAGCTAAAAAAAAAATGTCCTCTGTTTTTAGGCTACATTAATTTAGTAAGCTAACAGCTATGACCAGCACTAAGTGGTAATGAATATTTCTTGTGGTTAGGTTAACTATTACAATAACACATTTTTGATCAGGCACTGAGGAAGGGGGACAGGATTTACACTCTTCAATTAAAATTGTAAGAACTGCATTACACAAGAGTCATGTATAGAAGTTATTGAGCCTTAACCAATGAATTCAGGTTGGTAAATCATTGGTTTTGCACTTAAAGAATGGCTTCACAAGTTTGCAGGTCAGTGTACGTCAAAACTGCTACAACGGCACAAACTGAACGATTAGAAATGCAACGTTTATATACATTTTTTATTTAGGCTTTATTCAAGTGGTCAACCCACAAATCGACAAACATGTTATGAAAAAAAAACTGTACATAATGTATTGTTAAGCTTACATTACGTACACTACTGTTCAAAAGTCAACAAAGGGGTCAATAAATTTGAAAAGACATTTTATTTAGTAAGGGAACATTAACTTGATCAAAAGTGAGAGTAAAGACTTAAAATGTCTAACACTGTTCTTTTAAATTTTTTATTCATGTATCATGGTTTCCAAAAAAAATATTAATCATCACAATTGTTTTTAGCATTGATAATAATAAGAAATGTTTCTTAAGCACCAAATCAGCACATTAGAACGCTTTCTGAAGGATCATGTGACACTGAAGACTTGAGTATTGACTGTTGAAAATTCAGCTTTACCATCACAGGAATTTTAAAATATATTAAACTAGAAAATGGATATTTACAATATTACCATTTCTACTGTATTTTTAATAAAATATATGCAATATATACTTCTTTTAAAAACATAAAGAAATATTAGACCCTAAACTTTTGAACAGTTGTGTACATACCAAAATAATGATTTGTGAACGTTTTGTTGAGGTTGAGTTAAATGGAAAAGTATAGTGCGTAAGAATTTTGAGTTTCAAATTTACACCTGGGCGCCATCAATGGACATTGAATGACGGCGAAGGTGTATGTCCATTCATAGAAAACAATCGGTTCGAGTTGCTTGTCACATCTGGTGTGAGACCCCCGTAAGTCTGAGCAGTACGTTAAAGGGATGAACAGATTAACTAGATCACACAAGGTTACTCAGTGAGTATTTATTATATTCCATTGAGTCTGAGCTGTAGTATACATACATTGCGTGTCATTCCATTCTAAATCTAGCATGTTGCTTATCCAGGGCTGATCAGCTGCACTGCATAGAAAGGTTGCAGAGAAACATGCTTGATCGTTTAGAAAGCAGGTTGACAGAGATCAACTGAGCCCATGAGGCAAGCTTCTGAAAGGTTTAATCTCAGCGTTCCTTCTCACATTAAAATGTCATTGTATTTCCATCTCCCAAGACTATCGTCTTGCATAACAGGTCTAAAACGAAGCAGAACATCACAACTAGGGCAGCCCCAGAGGTTTGCCTTGCCACTGTATAATATCTTACAGCGCATTTCATTTATGACTGTTTTTTGATCACTGCAGTTTGCTACTTGCGTAATAATCTGAGATATAGCGGTCTGACTATGGAGAGATCCCACAGTGATGTTTGTGTGGTGTGACAGTAGCTCTCACTCCAGCAGCAGTCTCCTCAGTTCCTGTGGGCAGGTTACTGGGAGGGCACAGGCGAAGTTCTCGCACACGTACGCAGTGGCTTTGCCATCCTGGGAAACCAGGGTGGAGAGAATAGGCAGCCTCTGATAAAGGAAACCCTCTGTGTTACCATCTGCCAACATCAGGACCTGAAAAAAAGACAGAGGAGAAAAGGGGGAAGGGAAGAAAAACAGAGTCATAACTGCCATCATGATGACAATTAGGTGAGATGGTGGGAGCAGGAGAGCACAAGTCATATACCTTTAATGCAAAATTTATGACCCAAAGGGCTCCATTTGCTTTCTTGGCAAGTAATAATCCACAATAAAGTACAGGGCAAGGCGATTATAGTGACAGTCCCATCAATGATCCATTTCTACAGTTTTGTTTATATCTGGGACCTCTATTCCCTTGGGGGTTTACAGCAAGCCATAGGCAAAGCAGCTCTTATGGGATGAGATGACCCTGACCTGTCCTTGTTCACATTTACACCTTTAACTCGTCAGCATAAAAAAACACAATATTAATAAAACACTACTAACACAATATTACACCCCTGTGTGGCACAGTCGCTGACCAGGTAATAATCTCAGAAACATCAGCCACCTGAGCTCTGTGTGATGGAATTTTAGTGGCATGTTAAAATAAAAATACAATCTAAGTTTGAGAATGAAACCATAATGTTTTACAAATAAATGTGTTGTGATTTGAAAATTCTGCCAAAATGCTTTGAGAATAAAGTTGTAATGTTACAACAGTAAAGTTTTGAGAATATAGTCAGAATGTTGCACAAATTAAGTTGAAATGTTACACAAAGCTGCAATGTTTTGAGTATAAAATTGTTACAAGAATAAAGTAATGCTTTGAAAGTCATGATGTTCGGAGAATTAAGTCATAAGTTATGTGGGGAAAAAAACCCTAATGTTTTAAGAATTAAGCTATAATGTTACTAGAATAAAGATACAATGTTTTGAAATAATCATAATGGTCTGAGAATGAAAAGAAGACCTGTTAAAAAATAAGTTAAAAATAAGAATATCAATGTTACAAAAATAAAGACAAAGTTAGGATATTAGAGGCATGTAAATAAAGTATATAAATATTTTGAGATCAATATAATGGCAAAAATCACAATGATAGACAAGTTTGTTAATGCTCTGAAAAATAAGTCAATGTTCTGAGAATGAAGTTGTAATATTTTGAGAACAAAGTCAATGTTTCAAGAATAAAATCATAAAATTAGGAGATTAAAAATGAATGAAGTATAAATAAGTATTTTTGGAGGATAATGTTAAGAATAAAGTTTGTTGTAATGTTTAAAAATAAAGTCATAATGAGAATGAAGTTGCAATGTTTTGAGAATACAGTCAATATAACAGATGGATGTGAAGGATTTAGGTAAATCATACTTTTAGTTTTGATTGATAACAAATATTTAATCTAATAATGCTACAAATATATTTTCTTTATGACTTTTTTCTCAAAATATTAAGACTTTGATTTTATAATGTTAAAAGGCCTGTTACAAGATTATTCTAAAAAAAAAAAAAAAACACATTTCATTACACCAAATACACAAAATACTGTTCTTTTCAGCAGCATCATATGACTCCGTTAAATAAAAAGCATTAAAAAAGCAATTGTAGCTCTGTGCAATAAAGCTTGTGCCTTAATAATTAAATTCAATTGATCCATGCAGACTGCAGCATCACACCCCTCCCACTCCTTCACCTCGTTCACGGGGGGGGCGCGGAGTCTGAAATAACTCAATCAGGGCCATGTCCAGTCGGGGGGCTGACTGGCACAGCAGCAAGGGAGGACACTGTGGTAGCTACACTAGTTTCTGCCTCCTGTAGCAGAGAAGAAAAAACCTTTAACTGAACAATACCACAGCAGAATGGGAAACAGCGAAGAGAGAAAAACAAGAGGCTGAGCTGCCCAGTGGCCAAGAGTTACCGAAGGGGAAAGGATGAAAGAGTAAATCTACTTTTCCTCAGTGAGACGACTTTACCTCCAAGCCCAAAGCTCAGTGAAATCCAGGAGGAGGGCACGGGAAAGGACTCGTGAATGTGACAGAGGTTAAATCTTAGGACAGCTCTCAAGGCTCAGTTTAGAGCCCGTGTTTTGGAAGATTTTCCAGGTCTACCAAGAGCCAGACATTCTCTCTGCTTTCTGGTTTTGACACACTCTTGTGTGATTTTTTGACAGGCGTGGTTAACAACTCAACTCTGCGAAACCTGTCCCTGGACTTCTAAGCACAATATATTGTTACTGTCTGTTTGCTAGGATCTTCCCGTTATTGCATCTCAGGGGCCGAGACAATTCCGCATCATTACTTTCCCGCTAGCAGCCTGGCAAGGCTTTCTGTCATATTTGTCGTGACCTCACGCAGGCTGTCTCCAGACTGACTCAAAGAACTGTGACAGTCCACTGAGGCAACATATAAAAAATGTCAAGCAGACATAACATAAACTGTTCATTTGCGAAGTTTGTTGTAATACTGCAGTGTTTCAAACCACCCTCAATAATTCGCAGTTTAAAATTCCCATCATTTTAGTGCCATGTTAAAATAAAAAATATGATTTAGAGAGCAAAATGGAAATTTTTTGATAATCTCATAACAGGGCTTTTACGACAATAAAGTCGAGAATAAATTAACAACATTACAAGATTAAAGTAGTAATATCTCCAGAATAAAGTTTCAAAATTATTGTAATCAAAATCTTATATATAGTACTAAATATAAATACCAAAAAGTGTAACTGGTTATCAGTGCATCATGGAGGAATATAATAAATCTAGGAGAGGTCTAATATACACCGATCAGGCATAACATAATATTGTGTTGGTCCCCCTTTTGCTGCCAAAAGAGCCCTGGTCTGTCGAGGCATGGACTCCACTAGACCCCTGAAGGTGTGCTGTGGTATCTGGCACCAAGATGTTAGCAGCAGATCCTTTAAGTCCTGTAAGTTGCGAGGTGGGGCCTCCATGGATCGGACTTGCTTGTTCAGCAAATCCGACAGATGCTCAATTGGATTGAGATTTTGGAATTTGGAGGCCAAGTCAACACCTCAAACTCGTTGTTGTGCTCCTCAAACCATTCCTGAACCATTTTTGCTTTGTGGCACCATGTGTTCCCCAGGTAAGCGATGCACATGCACCCGGCCATCCACGTGATGTAAAAGAAAACGTGATTCATAAGACCAGGCCACCTTCTTTCGTTGCTCCATGGTCCAGTTCTGTGCCCACTGTTGGCGCTTTCGGCAGTGGACAGGGGTTAGCATGGGCATCCTGACTGGTCTGCGGACTGTGATGCACTGTGTAATCTGACGCCTTTCCATCAGAACCAGCATTAACTTCTTGAGCAATTTGAGCAACAGTAGCTCGTCTGTTGGATCGGACCACACAGGCCAGCCTTCGCTCGCCACATGCATCAATGAGCCTCATAATGTTATGCCTGATTGATGTAATTATAATTACATATTGTATAAAGTGCTGCAGGGATGATGTTTTTTTTATGCCAAATCCCAGAAACAAGTTAGCATTTTGGACTTCCAGTTCCATCGTCCTGAAGTCAATAGGTTTTTTAATTGTTTTTTTATTAAATTCCTAAGACAGGGGTGTCTATATTAGAGTAAAACGGCTTCTTGGACCAGGAAAAAATGTAGTGTGGGACTTGATTTTGTCCAATGATTGGATCATTTGTTGTTGTTTGTTAATCAGTTATTGTTATTTGCTAATTGCTGCGATCTCATGTGAATGGCAGGTTGCTGGAGGGGAGGCACTATTGCCTCAAGTGTTGTTCCATTGGATATTGTGAAATGAAGCTGGAGAATTCTGTGTTATTGAATGATATGAGTGAACTTGTGTATCTTAAATAAGCCTACTGAATCGAAGGCCCTGTTTACACCTGGTTTTGAGATGCGTTTTGTTCAATCGGATCACAAATAAATGAGGTAGACATTCCCATTTCCACCTAGTGTTTTAATCTGTCTCTTTTGTCTGCTTTCGCCTACTTCTGTCTTCATTTTGTTCGAGGGGAGGGGAGGGTATATTGGTGGGTAAATACATTGGCTTTTTAAAAATACGTTTTCGCAATTTACATATGAACCCAAAATGATGACAGAAAAAGATAAAGAGAGCCGCAGCTTTCATTTGTGTTCTCATAGCCACAAAACCATGCCAAATGCTGTGGATGCATGTTAGAAGTCAGGACTGAAGGAGAACATTGTGCCTGGTACGTTTTGTCTCCAAACCAAACTTAATAGGTGTAAACAGGGTCGAAAGACTGGAATACACTACATGACTTTTCAACACATTCTAACCCAGATTTGAAGCCTGGATGAGTCAAAACTAGTTGGCGAAAGCCAGGACGAATCTGCAGATTTTGGGCAGCTGGAGTTGAGCATTTTCACAGAAAAAATCTGTATATGATGGGCATGATTTCTTAGCTTCAGACTGTGATTCCATACAGTTAAGAGGATCAGTGTCAGAGGATCAGAGGATCTCAGTCGTTTAGTATATGATGCCAGGTTTTCCTCTGTAACCATACAAAGTCAGCAAGTGTATGATGCCTCGTGTTTTAAAATCTGTTCTGGTTTTAAAAGTTGTGTAGTCTATTCCAGCATTAACTGCTACAGCTTTTTCTCATTTCTGTTTACTGCTCCTATATATACAATATATACTCCGATCTAGTGCCACTTTTTTGGAAGTACTGCCCGCTTCCTGACAGCAGTTTTACCGTTGTTTATCTTGTTACCTGATCTCTTGTCTGAGCCCCTATTTTAGCCAGTAGTTTCATGTCTTTTGGATGAGTCTGGTAGACTAGTGTTTTGGTCTATCTCTAGCTGCTGGCTCCGCTGGTATTGTTTGGATTACATCTCAGCTTCTGTGTTTTGTGCTTTTGCTACAAACCCTTCCGCACATGCCATCTCTTACTCCTCTGTTTTCTGATTCACAAATTCCCATAAGCTAAGCCGTGATTCCTTCCCAGCTAGCATGCACTGATATCCTTCTTCCAGACTGTCAGCTCCTACCTACTCTCACCTAAACACACACACAAAATCAGGCACAAACACTCACACACACAAACAGTTGATTAGTCTGGGGAATTTCATCAGCTTCTTCTCCTGGCAGGATGGAGCCTCTCTGGAGAGCTTGAGGCTGTCAGCGCGCACAAGTGGAGCACACAGCCATTAGTCATTTAATTATCTGCCGTAAGTTTATTTCTTGGTTGGAGAGGAATGGAGCATCATGACCTCATTGATTCTGGTGTCTTCGTCTACTTCACTCAAAGGTAAAGGCCACTGTACAGAATAAGTAGGTGGAGTGTAAGGTATTGTAAGTGTTTCTGCGACAGATACAATGATGAAACATCAATGGGAGTTTTAAAAATATAAATTGTCATATAATGATGTATCTGACTAATCTGTTGAAATATAAAATTTGTTGGACAGAAGTGCTTACATCTAAACATCCAGACAATTACAGCATTTATTAAAAAAAAACTATTTTTGTCAAAAAAAAATGTAAATAAATAAAACCATAAAAATAACTAAACAAATAAAAAAAAAACAACAAAAAAGATAACACAGGATAAAAACGCTGCTTGTAGTCAGTGAAACTGACCAAAATGAATGAATTTGACATGACGAAATACTGACTAAATTTAAAGGACATCTTTCAAAAAGAAGAAAAAACACTGGTGTGGAAAAGATTTAAATAAAAAACTGAGGATTAAAACTTTAAAACTGTTTGTGAAAAATGAAAATGAAATATTGACAGCATTTAGAATTTGTGATTCTTTTCTGATGTGGAAGAGATAAAAACAAAGAAAAAATTTAAATTGTACCTGCAAAAAAATTTACCAGAAATTTTTTATACTGTAAAAAACAAAACAAAAAAAAACTGTTAACTGTTATAAAAATTCAATTTTGACTAAATTTAAAAGATATTTAGGTCAAAAAATGAATTTAACAAAAAAATGTATTTAAGATATTTGCAGATATTTTTGTCAAAAAAAGAAAAAAACAAGGTGAAAACTGTGTTTTCAGAAATATCTGTAAATATGTGGACAAGGCCTAAGACCTGCTTCACTTCACAACCACAATCAGCAAAGTTACACTCAACAGATAAGGAAGCAATGCGACAGGGAGAATCTTATATTTCCAGCATTCCCACAACTCAAAGTGAGCAAAAAAGTGTGAAAAGGGCAACCACCTAAGCAGAGAACATTTTCTTCTTATCTATTTCATCTGATCTACTGCCTGACCTCTGTAGGCTCTGCTCTTCTGGTCTGAGTGTCCGTGATCCTGTGGAGGATTTAATGATGTTAAGGGTTGACTATTCCTGCAAGGTTGATGCATAGGTCGGTCTACGCATACATCAAGATCAACTCGCAAGATGGTCAAAGTGTCTCCGACCCTGACTCACAAGGTGTCCAGAGCCCAAATGGGCAATTCATAGGGCGAGCATAAATCAGACTGCACCATTTTAAAAAAACGGCTAAGCTAGCTGAAAATGAAGAACACTGGCTTGTCCGTCTAAAGCCCATTTCCTATTAAACACTCAGTTCTCTCTTGGGGTGCTCATTAAAGCTTGTCAGGGATTCATCCGGTGGCAAAGAAACTCTAAAGTGACAATTTCCCATGAGGTGGAGTACCTGCGGAAATACTCTCATAAGGAGGATAAAAGACTTGCGAGGTATTTTAATTGTCTGTATAGGCTTAGGCTAAAAGTCTCTCTCTCTGAGGTTTTTCCAGGGTGATTTCAGGTAATCGTATCATTAAGTTCTCAACTTAGTTTAAGAAAGTGAACGGAAATGGAAGTATCTTGCACTGTGGACAATAATATTATACAATTCTCTCCAGAATGTGCACATTATCAAGCCTTTCACAAAGCACTTTCAGTTAAAAGGATTGATTTGAAATGCGATATACAAAAAATTATTTTCCTCTACTTTTGAGTAGTTGAATTATTCAAAATGAATTTGAATAATTATTTCTAGAAGCTTTTTGTGGACTTTTCACACTTCAGAGCATCTCAAAACAACAACAAAAAAAATGGCTTCTGAGGAAATGAGACAGACTAAAGTAAAAGCATTTCTTGTCATGATGCTGATTAACACAGACAAAGACCTTGTTTAATCTGAGTGGAGCTGATTTAAGGAAGATGGACAAAGACACAGCTAGACTGCAACATCCCATCCCTTAAAGGGCCATCTCTCTCATGGTCCACATCTAAGGTTATTTCATAGGCCAATGTTGTCTGGTGTGTGAGTGTGTGTTAAATGCAGAGTGCTGGTGACACACAGCTGCTGACACGCCGAGCCACTACACTGGTCTGGGGTCAGGACAAAAAATAAAAACGTACTGAACACAGCCTGTAAATCATAATGTCCAATGAGATTTGCTCCCTTTGTTTAAATCTGGCACAAAACAGCTCAATTACAAGTTTAGTTAATACATGAACAATATCCAATCATGCTTTAGTTCAAGGGTTTTCAATTGTTTAGATGCCCACAACCACAAAATATAGTGACCTCCTTGCAAAATATTTCACCAAATAAATAAATAAACATAAATGTAAATAAATAAAAGAAACAAATGTTAACGTTGTTAACATAAGATATAACAATATGGTTAAAATTAAATATATTTGATAAATTTGATATATTTTTAAATAAATTTATAATATATAAAAATGAATAATTATGTTTTATTTCTAAACTGTCAAAAGAACACAATTACCACACAATTAATCTCATGGCTTCTGACTAGTCTTCAGAAAGCAGAATGGCACAATAATATAATATCAAATTCTGTTTAAAAATATTGCATTACACATTTTTAATTAATATCAATAATAACTAAAAATGGCTTTTATCATAGATATTACAAGCTAGACTACTGGATACTACTTTCAGGAACTATTTCTAAACACAAAATCTGTGTGACAGACGTAACGGAATGTATTGCTGATTGTGTGTGGGTGTATTTTAGCATCTCCCCTGAAGAAGAAGATGCAGAGTTAGATTGTTCATTAGACATGAGTGATGATGATGATGCGTGACCTGACTTTGGGAATATGAGACAAGAGATTAGCTGACATTAATTATTATTATAAAGACAAGGCAAAAATAAATCAGAGACTCTACCAATCTCTTCCAGAAAAATCAGAAATGTGAAGTTTTAAAACAATATGCTGGTACTGTGTGCTACTGCTCCACAATGAAGTTTTCTAAGATCTACTATAATCCACCACTGTGTTGTGAGATTCTAAAGCTTTTTTAAACCTTTGCTTTGTACTCTTTCGTTCTCGTTGAGTTGCCTGGGGACCTCTCTGGCTCTTGTGATGTCTCAGCGGCCTTGTTAGGGATTCAGGTCCATTTGTCTCAGCAATCAGACAAAGTCTAGAACTCTTTGCGGTGCAAAGGTCCTTGCTCTTCTGTACTGCCGAAATCCCATCTCAGATGAACACTATCGAAATATTAGCCCTTAAAAGGTTCCAGTCTCCTCTGTACTTAACGAAATAACTGTATGAAAACCACATCCCTGGAATGCAGTTATATTTAAATGAACCTTTAAATGAACAAGCGTTTTCTTTGTTGGGCAGTAGTACACCTGAACAGCGTTAAAGGGTAAGTTGTAATATATGCTTATGCATTTGGGTGGACTAAATTGATCTCAGAACAGACTTTCTATGAGCACAAGGAAATCACATGACTGAAGTGAGCAGCTGGTTGCCATCATCAGGGATATGGAGTGGCTGTTCTAATGCCTCGTATTCTACTGTAACAAGCCCCATGAGGATCTGCAGCCCTACCGTACCCCCTTTATAATCAACACGGGTTTTAGCCTAATTAAAGTATGGATAAATTTATTCCAACAATTTTAATCATGCCTGCAGATCGCAACAGGTGGGATTAATTGATTTCGAAAAGTGTGTTGAGTTCAAGTGTCCCTCTAGCAAATTTGAATTAAATAAGTAAGAACAGACGAGACCGCAAAAGCCGAAGATTCTTATACAGCACATTCCCCACAATTAAACTCTGCTCCCCAAAATGAAGGAACAGAACAGATGATACAATAATTGGATTTAAATTAAAAAAGATTTTCTAGTTCGGTTGGTTAATGTATCGTGAAAAATGCTCTTTCGGTATGGTCCTCGCAACACACTCTCGAGCCTCTCTAGGTCTGTCTTCATAAACCTTTAATTTGCACCAAATGCTCAATGAGGTTGAACAAGCCATTATCGCATCAAAGGCACGGCGATCAGGGGATACCCAATATGTACAGTGCAATGGGAATAATTTGTTTTGTATAACTCAGTGAAGCGTGCAGTAAGGTCTCAGGTAACAAACAGAGAATTAGTTGCGTTTCTCAGATCACTGCAGGGCCACACATGTTCATAAGCTGTTTCAGTTTACATAGACTAGCATCCACCATTTGAAATATTAGAGTTGTGCACCATTAAGAATAAAAATTAAGAATGCCATTTAAATATATGCAGCAAACTGGGTGAATAATTGCAATTTGTATTTAACTTTAAACTGCTTGACAAAGGTTTGTTTAAAAACTTTAAACAAAAATCTAAGCCTAGAACGATAAATTGGATGGATGGATGGATGGAGTGAATGATAGAGCAAACATTAGAACAACAGAATGATATAACAATAGATAGAACGATAGATAGATAGATAGATAGAAAGAACATGGTACTGTAAGAAAAAGTACTAAGGACGTTGAAGATCTCGATGAAGATGTTTATTGCAGCATAGCAGTGACAAAGTACATGTAGTACCTTGGGTTCAACGGAGTCAGAATGAACCACGAACATCCTAAGCTCAAACATTTTATACACTCAGAGTTTACTACCTTTAATGTAAATGAAGTTGCACCTGTCGTAACTTAATGTTAATTAAGTTCTGACACCCCTTTGTCTGAGATGGTTCATGGTGTCCCACACCTGCTTCCATTCTACAATTGGTCCCCATTTGCTTAGGATGTGATCATCCCAAATGGTCTAGAAACAACATAACTGTTGACTTTCTTCTTCTCTATAATAATTAAGCCATTTTGGGAAATGAGCATGATCAAACATATATTGTGGAGTGGAATCTGGGTCGGGGCAGACTATAGATTCTTACAATACATTCATATAAATAGATATGGATGGAATGATGGATGAATGGATGGATGGATGGATGGATTTCCAGTGAAGCTAAACAAACAGGTTTGATAATAGAAGGGGTACTTACTGAAGTGCACACAAAAAGCAGCCTCTTACTGCAGACAGGCGACCCAGACAGTGCAACTTTAAATGATAATGCTGTTTTGATAACCCTTGGTGAGTTCAGGTTAAATCTATCACAGCTATATCTACACAAACACGCAAGGTGAGCCAGTGTCACACTAACGCTCTTGGTTTAGAGATGGGAAGCAGAGCGCAATGCCGCTCTAAATGCTCTCGCAATGTACGAGCAGGAAATCTCATCAGCTCCACAGTCTCTAGGCAATAGAATGATAGAACAATAGATAGAACGATAGATAGAATGATAGATAGATAGATAGATAGATAGAAAGAACATGGTACTGTAAGAAAAAGTGATAAGGACGTTGAAGATCTCGATGAAGATGTTTATTGCAGCATAGCAGTGACAAAGTACATGTAGTACCTTGGGTTCAACGGAGTCAGAATGAACCACGAACATCCTAAGCTCAAACATTTTATACACTCAGAGTTTACTACCTTTAATGTAAATGAAGTTGCATGCTTCCATTCTACAATTGGTCCCCATTTGCTTAGGATGTGATCATCCCAAATGGTCTAGAAACAACATAACTGTTGACTTTCTTCTTCTCTATAATAATTAAGCCATTTTGGGAAATGAGCATGATCAAACATATATTGTGGAGTGGAATCTGGGTCGGGGCAGACTATAGATTCTTACAATACATTCATATAAATAGATATGGATGGAATGATGGATGAATGGATGGATGGATGGATGGATTTCCAGTGAAGCTAAACAAACAGGTTTGATAATAGAAGGGGTACTTACTGAAGTGCACACAAAAAGCAGCCTCTTACTGCAGACAGGCGACCCAGACAGTGCAACTTTAAATGATCATGCTGTTTTGATAACCCTTGGTGAGTTCAGGTTAAATCTATCACAGCTATATCTACACAAACACGCAAGGTGAGCCAGTGTCACACTAACGCTCTTGGTTTAGAGATGGGAAGCAGAGCGCAATGCCGCTCTAAATGCTCTCGCAATGTACGAGCAGGAAATCTCATCAGCTCCACAGTCTCTAGGCCTCAGATTCACATTCAGAAATTTCACACTCAGAAATTTCACATTTTTCACACAGGGAACCAGATTGTGCCTTTAATATTTGCAAGTAATATGTATGTGTGTGTTTGAGGAACACTGATGCATGATCTTTCCATTGCCAGGATTTATAGGACTATAATGAGTAAGAGCAAGCTCTGTTTTTCTTTGTTTATAAAGAATACCCAATACCATGGAGACAAAGCGCTGGTTCTGGCTGATTCAGTGACTTAAGATGATGGCTCTCATTACGTTTATTTCATGTCCTGACTCTGCAGGTGAGAACCATTTATCCCTCTCTAATTACGTGTCTCTCTTGTTACAAATGAAAAACACAGATTAGGAAAAGAGAGAGAGAAATGTAGCTTAATCTTTCCATGTAACTGAAAGCAGACATGTCAGCCCACCGTACATGAAAGCATCCTCTAACATCCCTCTCAGTTCAAATCAGTGCAAGAATTTTCAGTGCAAGAATTTTCTTGACACAATTCAAAAACTTTAAAAGTTCAATTTCAGCCATACTAAAGCACAAATTTATCTTTTTGTAAACTCTTTAGTCTGACCACAATCACACCCTCTGATTTTTGCAAGTTGAACTAACACATCTACACTACCGTCCAAAAGTGTGAAGTCGGTATGATATTTTAATGTTTTTGAAAGGAGTCTCTTATGCTCACCAAGACTTCATTTATTTGATCAAAAAAGTAAAAACAGTAATATTGTGAAATATTATTACAATTTAAAATGCTTTCTATTTTAATATATTTTACAATGTCTCCATTACTCCAGTGTACAGATGATCCTTCACAAATCATTGTAATATGGACATTTCTTATTACTATCAATGTTGAAAATGCTTAATATTTTTGTGTAAACTGTAATACATTTTTTTCAGGATTCCTTGAATAGAAAGTTCAAAAGAACAGCATATATAAGAAATAGAAATCTTTCGTAACATTACAAATGCCTTTACTGTCACTTTTGATACATATAATGCATCTTTGCTGAATAGGAGTATGAATTTTTATCAATAAATAAATAAATAAATAACATGTTACTGACCCCAAACTTTTGAACGTGTAGATTAAGCAATTTTATCTCTGCTTCATCTATCATGTACTGTACATGCATTAAATGGATTACATTGGCCTTAGTTTTGCGTGTGAAAAACCACAAGTTGAATGAAAAATAAGGTTTCCATATTGTCTCGCTGTTGAGAAGTTATGTGGCTAAATAGCTGACTCCTCTTGTTTGATTTTGCATGCTAATATGCCGCAAAAGACTATGATTCAACTATGCAAAATCCTGATGTAGGTTGATTATAAACTGACTGCATGAGCCAGCACTAACTAGCATTAACCATCTTGAACCATGCTAGTTCCATGCTTCCGACTTCGCAATCAACGGCCTGATGCAAGCGGATCTTTCAATCATGTCCAAGTCAATTAAACAAACAATTCAGACCAGGGTCCATCTGAGGCTTAGTCACAGCCAGGCAATGAGAAGCGTGTGTGTGTGAGAGAGAGAGAGAGAGAGAGA